>NC_058160.1:12345550-12475168 GCF_020080835.1 Cotesia glomerata
GCATTTAATAACATAATAATAATAATAATAATAATAATAATAATAATAATAATAAGGGGTATCACGTGACCTGCGATAGTGATAATACGTTGTCTGCAAGTGCTCCTACAATCTAGTAAAATTCTGAAGTTTTGAAACCAGTCAAAATTAATTTTTTTACTTCAAGTGAATCCTGGAGAAATACGTAATAGTGTTGAATAAAAACATTCAGATAAACATAGAGTTCTTAACAGTTATGTGCTTTCTTTCCTGAGTGGATTATTATAGGTTAAGATGGAAACAGTTCAGGAGAGCAGTGTAAATCTAATCAAAATAGCTAACAGTGGCTCCATCTTGCCGTCACACAGTGTAGCTCAAAGCTTAAACACTACTAACTCAAACTTAAGTGATAACAAAACGCCAAATAAACAAGGACGTCCGCCTAAATCGTTATTATTCACCTCAGAAGCTACGCTGAACAATCGTAACATGCTTGAATATCTCAAAAGGAAAAGAGAAGATACAGCACTGGATCTGGAACCTACAGAAGACACAGAAACTGCTTCTCAAGCTGCAAAACAACAAAATATGCTCCAACCGTCTCCCACCAAAGCTCAAGACACTCCGGTGTGCTTGGAGAATAAATCGACAGACGAAATACTGAGAATTCTCGTTGGCCAAATCGGAGCTATGAGAGAAGAAGCAAAAACCAACACGACTAGCCTCGAAAACCGAATCCAGCAAAGTCAATCTGAAAACCAAAAATCGATACAGGCACTGCGTAAAGATTATCCTGAGCTAAAAAGCACATGGTCTGACAAATGGACTAAAATGCAAGAAAGACAAGCTAAACTGGAAGCTGAAATAGCCGAGTTGAAGGCCGCTAAAACAAATACTGAATACACGAGGCTGGAGAAAGAGAATAACTCATGTATTGATGAGATAAATAGTAAAATCAAATGTTTGGAGGATATGACCGAAATATATGAAAAATCCTGGAGAAAACTTAATATTATAGTCAAAAATCATAACTGGTCGAACTCTAACCTACTCAAACAAGCTCAAGAATTTTTTAATAGAAATTTTAATTTAAATAACCCAGTAAGTAAAATAAAACCGCTGGACAGAAACTTTAAAATTTTAAGGATTAAACTAGCCGATGAAAATACTAAAGCGATAATATTAAAAAATAAAGCCCTAAATCTGAAGGAATCCAAAATATCTATTATGCAAGACCTAACCAAACGCGAACTGCAAACTTTCAAAAAATTACAACAGGTTGCTAGAAAACAAAAAGAGCTAGGTAAAAAGATCAAGCTAAAAGGCCTGCAATTGAGAATCGAAGATACTTGATACAACTGGAATTCCAACACCTCTACAATAACACCAGTCAAAAACAAGCTGAAATTCATTGCAAACGATAACTCTTACGCTACAAATGCTCAAATTAACCATCAAGCTAGCTCTAATCCAAAAAACGCATAAGAACCATAGCATGGAACGTTAGGGGAATCCAAAATCTATGGGAGGCAGATAACTTAGTAGGTACAGATATCATTTGTGCATGTGAGACATGGACAACTCACGCCAATGAGCTACCACCCAACTGAAATAAATACTCTGCATTATGGTCACCAGCAATTAAAGAAAAGAGTACAGTTCATGCTAGTGGAGGTATAATAATATTAGTCAAAAAACCTATTAAAATCAAAGAGATTTTCTCTTCAGATAGTTGGATATTTGCACACATCACAGCTGGATCCTCTATGTTTATTCTTGCAAGTGTATACATCCGCCCCAGGCGAGATATGAAGACTTCCATGGACCTGCTACAGGATTCAATAAGCGATATCGACCAACTTTATAGAAACCTCCCGATGCTACTAGTAGGTGACTTCAACGCTAGATTAGGTGTTTTGTCACCTATCCAAGAGGAACTAGTCACAAATACTAATATATATGCAATAAGAGAAGTTAGTGATGAAGAAATTTATACAAGAGGCCGGATCCTGGACAATGCAATTGCCTCTAACTCAAGCAACTATCGAAATCAAGAACAGGGAAGTATTCCAATGGACTAGCACTGGAGAAGACGAATACAGAGCACGAATGACTTGGTCAGACAAAGTAGCTCTAATTAATAATGATAACCTAGATGAAATAAATAATATCCTAATAGCAGAAATCAAAACTGCCGCAGAAGCTGCAGGAATGAAAAAGCAACTAAAAGAACTACACAAACTGAAAAAGACACAATTATGGTTCGATGATGAGTGTAAACAAGGCAAACAAGAATTAGCCAAACTATTTAACTCATATAAAAAGGCAGGCTTCCAAGGACAAGCAAAATACCTATACGTACAAGCTAAAAAAAAACAAAAAGCCTTAGTGAAAAGGAAGAAACAACAATTCAGAGAGCAACAACTGAATAATTTAGCTAATATCAATAAACCAAGTGATTTTTGGAAAACAGTATCCAGATTTAAGAGTCACCCTGGTATTGAAAAGAATCCCATTTCAATCCAGGCCTGGGAAAATTTCTATGAAAATAACATACCCAACAGAGAAGAAGATACAACCATGTACTACGGAGTGTTGGATCCTAACTTGGACTGCGAATTTACATTGTCAGAGTTGAACCGTGTACTAAACAAATCAAAGTCGAACGAACAAAGCTACAGGCCCAGACGGAGTCAAGAATGAATACCTAAAGAATCTTCCCGAGAACTGGAAGCTGTACATCTTATGTCTATTTAATAAAGCTTTGGAAAAAGAAACTGTACCATCTGACTGGTTCTCAGCAGCTATCTCCCTTATTCATAAAAAAGGTAATGATCAAGATCCACTTAACTACCGCCCAATCGCTTTAATCAATCATATAGCGAAACTCTTTACTGGCTTGCTCAATTATCGGTTAGAAAAGTGGGCAGAAAAAGCCAAAATCTTTCCTGAATGTCAAGCCAGCTTCAGATCTGGTAGAGGCTGCCTGGACAACCTCTACGTACTACACTCCGTCATCCAATTTCGTCTTCGACAATCAAAAGCACCTGCCTATCTCCTGTTCGTTGACTTTAAACGGGCATTTGACTCAGTCAACCACAAGATCCTTTGGGAAAAAATATTCAACTGCGGAATCAGCGCAAAACTGGTAAGGCTCCTCAGAAATATACACAACTCGGCTGCGTTTAAAGTAAAAGTAAATGATAGCTTCACCAAAGAGTTCAACACCACGGAGGGGGTCCTACAAGGAAAAATTCTTAGCCCCCTTCTGTTTTTGATTTTCATCGCAGACCTTGAGGACTTCTTACGCTCTAGAGGATGCTTTGGCATCAGTATCGACGGAACCACCGATGTTTTAGCTTTACTGTACGCGGACGACCTAGTTCTATGCGCTAATTCACCAATAGAACTTCAAAAAATAATTTAAATATTCCACGAGTACTGCAAATTGAATAAACTTACCGTCAATTCAACTAAAACTAAGGCTCTTGTGTGTAAACGAGCTGGACGCATTTCAAAAAAGATTCAATTTACATATGATGATCAACCAGTACAAATCACGCAGGAATATGAATACCTAGGAGTAACAGTCTCTACCCGTAGTATCAGCAAACCAGCAGCACTCAACGCAATGAAAAAAGCAAAAATAGCATCTGGATTAATACACTCTAAAAGCTAAACCTAATTCCTTATCCTGCTCACATAAACTATTTGATTCAATGGCAGCAGCAACACTCTTGTACGCGGCACCTATCTAGGCAATCCCATACAGAGATCTGGTGGAGAGAACTCAAACAGACTTTTACAAAAGACTTTTTGGTCTTCCACGGACTACATCAGGAGCTTTAATTAGAAGTGAGTTGGGGATAACCCACCTATCATACAAAATACTAAATGCAGCGTGGAATTGGATAATAAGAGTCTTAGAAATGGAAGAAGACCGCCTACCGAAAGCCTGCCTTAAACGACAGTCTAGACTCTTAATCGATGGCAACTGTCATAGCAAGTATAACTGGCTCGCAAGCCTACTCAACGTTGTTAAGATCATAACACCGGAATTGCTGCCTGACTTAAGCACTCTCAACCCCAGAACCTGGCAGTGTTAGCATTTATAGTAGGGGCCAGTATGTTTTCAGGGCCGTAAAATTATCGTTTGCCACCCAAGATTATCGTACACCAAAGAATACTGGATTTATTAGTTCTATATAAAGTAAACACTAAAAATTCTTCAATGTATTATTGTTAATAATCATGTGATAGAATATTTTTTACAATTTTGTTTATTAATTAACTTTGAAACAAATGACTTTACTTGTTGGTACTTTTTGAATGACACACGATATAATTTTCAGCGCTAAAATACGAATAAAGATTTATCCAATAAAATTATTTCTGTTGAACATATAAACTTTTTTATTTATTAAATCAAATTTTAATACAATTATCAAAACAGAAAAAATAAAATTATTTGAAATTATTTTTGAGTAATGAATCACAGTTTTATCGATTTTATTATTACTCAGTACAATTTTTAAATTATTTAAGTAATTTTTCGAGCAGATTATTATTATTATTATTATCACGTTTACATTTTAATTATTAAACCTTATAAATTCTTTTGATTAATATATTTTACTAAAACCATCAGTATTTCTTAAATTCAGTTTTAATTAATATCAACATTATCATAATGCTTTTTTGACTAATTTATAAAAATAAAAAATTTTTACAATTCGGTTTTTTAATTGAAAAAATAAATTTTTTTTTTTATAATCATAAACGTTAATAACAGTATAAGATAATAAAATAGTTAAATATAATATTGTTATAAAAAATTATACTATAATATTGATAAGAATATTAAAATATCAATTCCAATTTCAAACGTAAAATTAAAAAAATACTATATCATTAATGAGAATCATGCGAAGTATTTTTAAGTAAAGTATGACATTGACATGTCATCGAGATCAACATTTAATGTGTCATCGAAAATAACACTCATATTATTATTATAATTATAATAATAATAATAATAGTAATGATAATAATAGTTATAATAATAATAATTATTATTATTATTATTATTATTATTACTATTAATATTATTATTATTATAATTATTATTATTATTATTATTATTATTATCATTATTATTATTATTATTATTATTATTATTATTATTATTATTATTATTATTATTATTATTATTATTTATTATTATTATTATTATTATTATTATTATTATTATTATTATTATTATTATTATTATTATTATTATTATTATTATTATTATTATTATTATTATTATTATTATTATTATTATTATTATTATTATTATTATTATTATTATTATTATTATTATTATTATTATTATTATTATTATTATTATTATTATTATTATTATTATTATTATTATTATTATTATTATTATTATTATTATTATTATTATTATTATTATTATTATTATTATTATTATTATTATTATTATTATTATTATTATTATTATTATTATTATTATTATTATTATTATTATTATTTATTATTATTATTATTATTATTATTATTATTATTATTATTATTATGATTATTATTATTATTATTATTATTATTATTATTATTATTATTATTATTATTATTATTATTATTATTATTATTATTATTATTATTATTATTATTATTATTATTATTATTATGTTATTAAATGCTCAGGGGGGTTGTCCCCGGAGTCCGATTCTCCGAGGGCCCAGCCTGAGCTCCATCCATTACTGCTGGACCACTCCGCACAACAAGGCGGTTAGTGATCACAGCAGGCCAAAGTCATTTCCCTAAGTAGACGGAGGGAACCTAGTATGACAGCCTTCTGCATCCTGACCGCCAAGAATTCGGCTTTTGATGAGCAAGCTGGAACTCTGGCAAGTGAGGATACAAAAGACTGTTTCATCCCTCCAAGGACGCCAACGATTAGGATGACTAGTTTGACATGGTAACCTGGGTGAAGTTTGCCAATTTCAAACAGGAGATCCTGATATATTTTTCTTTTGTGCTCTTCTTTGGCTGAGATGTTGTATTCAGCCGGAGCCGAGAACTCAATGACATAAATGTCACGAGTGGCCTTGTCGAAGAGCACAATATCAGGTTTGTTGTGATCGATCCGCCGAGTTGTTGCAAATGGCATGTTCCAGTAAATTTTGCAACTGTCATTCTCAACAACCTGGGGAATATCTCCTGGTAGATAAGGCAGCACTGGTGTCATATCAATACCGTAGTAATGACGAAGATAGTAGTACAGTACTCTCAGGGCAGCGTTGTGACGCTGGATATATGCACCTCTCGCCAGCACAGGACATGCCGACAAAAGGTGCATGAGCGTCTCCGGGTGTTGTTTACACATCCTACATGACGTGTCCAGAAGCTGCACCTGGAGCACCTTGCTACGGTATTCTAGAGTGTTAATGACACCATCTTGGCAGGCAAATATGAACCCTTCAGTCTCGGACATCAGGCCAGCTGACTTTAAGAGGGAAAAGGTCAGCTGGGTGGACAAGCCATGATCACGCACGTGTTTGAAGAACACGCTGTGCATGGACTTGTCCATCAGTTCGCCTAGGAGTTGTTTTTCCTCGGCGTTCCTGATGACGCTCTTAAATTCTTCCTTTCGGAGTTCCATAAGAGCGTTTATCTCTCCAAGACCAAGGGTTCTTGCTGCATATATAGCTGCCTTATACAAGAACGACCCCTTATGCGCATTTTCATGTTTATGTACGATTTGCATAAGGAAGTCATCCTCGTCTGCAGTGAAATTGACAACCTCGAATGTTAAGCCCAGGACCAAACGATCATGCAGCCGCTCCAAACTCTGCAGACCTCTCCCACCGATGGACCGGGAGAGGTATAATCTGGCGACTGATGAATTGGGTTGCATGCTCCGATTCATATTGATAACCTTACGGGTTTTGATGTCGAGATCTCGTAAATCCTTTCGGGCCCATTTCAGGACACCGAAAGAGTATAGTAAGACTGGGACAGCGAGCATGTTAGTGGCGAGAAATTTTTGCCGGAAAGTTCGGAGGACCAAATTTTCCGGAGTCTCCTAACATACTCACTACGGAGAGTTGCTCGGACTTCAGAGACCGCATGCATGCGGTGCTCTTCCATTCCTAGGTATCTATACAACTCTCCGGCGCCTAATTGTCTTAAGATGCTCCCATCTACTAACTCGACATCATCACCCGTATCAGAGCACTTACCCCTCGCCAGATGTATGACCGCACACTTGTCCAACCCAAAAGACACTCTATAGCACTATATAGCTTCAGATCATCCATGTAAAGCAGATGGGTGATCGAGTATTTTCGATCACCCGGAGGCCCCACAGAGTACCCATGGGTTTTACGGAGAGCAACAGATATAGGCAGCAGTGAGATGCAAAACAGCAGAGGGCTCAAGGAATCGCCTTGGAAGACCCCTCGTTTGTACTCTACAACTCCGGTTACGTGCAATGCGTTTCCATTTCCTATATGGAAACGCGTTCGCCAGAGCTGCATTGTACGCCGAATGCATTCCACCGTTTCGGGATTGACCCCCAGGCACTTGAGGAGGTATAAAATCAACTCATGAGGAGTTGAGTCAAATGCCTTGCGATAGTCAATCCAGGCCATTGACAGGTTGCGTTGATAGTAGATTGCATCTTGTATGACACATCGATCAACTATCAGGTTCTCTTTGCAACCTGACAGGCCTCTTTTGTTGCCACGCTGTTCATATATCTGTTGCCATATAGGTCCTATGTCCTGCAAGATACGGTTATTAAAATTTTTGTAAAAATTTTATAAACCGCATTCAGGCAGGTGATAGGCCTGTAATTCTTTGGGTCAGACAAGTCACTTTTTTTGGGTATCAGTACGGTTCGCCCTTCTACGAGCCAGTCTGGAATCGGTTCGTCAGCTCTAATGTAGGATGTAAATATATGGGCCAAATGGAGGTGGGTAGAAGTAAACTTCTTCCACCAGAAGACATTAATGCCATCTGGTCCCGGGGCAGCCCAATTTCTGCTGCCATCTAGAGCTAAACGAACTTCATTTACACTGACTGCAGGGCTCTCTTCATCAGCATTCTGTCGACGGTGTTTCCGACAAAATGCTTTGAAGTCATGCAGAGCTTGAGTGTTGGCGTTTACGTTTGGTTGATCTCCATACAACTCAGTCCAAAAGGCTTCCACCCGCTCAGGTGCTGGATAATTCCCGGTAACAACAGTCTTTGGTGTCAGAAAGCGTGAAGGGCTAGATCGAAACAACGAATTGTCGACCAGCCGTTTCAGCCTTTTCTCTAGTGACTTTTTGGCAGTCACTAGAGCTCGCAATTTATTAAGCGACTCTTCCTTGATGACAAGAAGAGTACTTTTATTCAATGTGTGATGACGCCACCGAAGTTCAGCAGCAATGCGACGTACTCGGGGCGTGTATGCTCGTTGAGTTGTTTCGAACTCAATCACACATTGGATGCGAGAGACATGTTTCCGGGATCTGTCAATTTTGTCGCCAAGTTGTGCGATGCGCTGTCTCAACCTTGCCTCGATTGAGAGACGATGTCTCTCTCTCGGAAAAGCCAAAACTGCTGCACCATACACAACCTGGTTCACAGCGAGCAGAGTGGAATCCTCCTGGATCTGTGTAAGGAGATCTTCATTGACCGTGTCAAGTTGTTGTTGGGAGTAAGTTATCTTTTTAGATATACTTACTTGCCGTCCTATAAAGGGATTGTTGTTATCCAAGGAGGAACGGCGTCGCTCTTGGTGTAATTGCGCCGGAAAGGAAAGTCTATTAGACTGCCTTCTATCCGGCACAAGCGATCGTCTGTTACGCCGGAGATGAGCGGCATAGTTACGCAGGTGTTTCGGCGTAAAATGTGCTAGCTCCGGATGCATGTCACTCCAAAGAGTGTGCATCCGGGCTATGTAACCGATCATCCTCGGCTCGCTGCGCTGGTAACACGCCAAGAGATCGACTCGCAGTTCCTCCGTCCACTTAAAGTTAGTCCTTAAAGCGCCAGTGTCATCATCATTTATCGGGTCCGGTGTGCTCCTCCCACCTGATAAATGGTCCTCATCCGAAAAGGACCGGTTGTGGGGAGCACTTCTGAGATTATGTCTTGTTGTAACTCAGAGTTTCAATGCAGTGGGTAGTTGGCCCACTGCACCTGTTACGTCGTTTGCCTACAGACCTGGTGTTCTGGTCTGCGTTTCCCGCGGTGCGCCACTTGGAGGCCACGTAACAAGCCCGTAACAAATAATAATAATAATAATTATTATTATTATTATTATTATTATTATGCATATTGCTGTTTTCATTATTTCCAGAAGTCGTAAGGGTATATAAAGAAGTCCTCATCTTGCTGTATTCATCTTTAGATGGTTCATAACCGATGCAATTGTGATTTACTCGTTGACTAGATAGCAATAGCCCGTTGAGGGTATTAGTGACTAGTTTGTTACACGCTTGACATTTGATTAAACCAATTTTGCTAAATATTCTCTCATAATCCGCATTAGCATGAGGTAAAGAGATAATGTTCAAGAAAAATTTAGCTAAATTTTTAAAGCTCCAAACTTCTTCTGTATCACCATAAATAAAAATTTTATGCCAAAAGTTATCAACAGAGACATCAAGCTTGATATCATCTGGTAATTCGAAGTTATGAAATCTTCGCCATTCATTATCGATAATTTGAGGTTCACATGAATTTAATAATCGAGGTAGTTTATTCATCAACGGTAACAAACTTGGCATAGTCATTACTGTTTTCTTATTCATTGCTTCTCTAGGATTAATTACTGATAAATTTTTTAATATTAAATCATCAAAGTCAAAACGTTTTTTTATTTCTTCACATCCTTGAATTAAAAATTTTCTACAATTAGTAAGAAAATTTATTTTTTCCTCTAGAAGAGGAGGTTTAGTGAATTCTGGCTTGTTAAAATAATTAAATGCTTCAATGCCTACATAAATATTATGAATGTTCTTAAATTTAGCCTCATTCGATGGATTAATATCTTTTAAAGAATTCATATTGATATAGTTATCATCCATAAAAGTTTTTAAGAGATCTAAGTATGTCAAACTTATTTTTTTATGAACTGCCGTAATTAACGGTTTTTCAGATTGAAATAATTTATTTAAATCGGTAAATTTCGGTAAACTCCACAATAAGAAATGATAGTACAACTTCATGGTTGGATTTTGCAGACAGCGAAGTATTCTTGCAACTTCAGATTCATTTTCTTCAGTTGCTATTTGGTCACTAGCATCTTTCTTCTTTTTATTCATATTTTTACACTCTTCTTCAAAGTACAACTTATTAAAATACAAAAACAACCCATCCCATTGTTCAAGAAGTCGCTCTACCACTGCTCTGATAGACAACCAGCGTGTCTGAGCAGGACGTAAAATTTTATGAGCTTTTAAATCCAAGATTGATTGAATTTCTTTGTACGCAAATTGTCTTTTTGAACTTGAAGAAAAATGATTGTAAACTAGGTGAGGTAATTTTTCACATTCTGCTGGCAATTCAGAGCATGCATTACTTGCGCAGAGATGTAATGAGTGACATAGGCACTTCATAATATATGTTCCAGGACAGCTTTGCTTGAAACGTGTCCGTACCGAATTTTTATCACCCATCATAGTACTACATCCATCTGAGCCAAAGCCAATAATATTTGTCAAAGGAACAGAATATTTTTCAAATGATTTTTCGATGCAGTTATAAATGTGTTGTGCCGACGCTTCAGGAGAATTATCTTCTTCATTAAATATTTGATACAATTCCCAAAAGCAACTGGTGACTCTACCTTACTCTGAATCATAAAATCTTACTACAATGCATAGATTTTGAGTTTTAGAAATATCAGTCGACTCGTCAATTAGAACACTAAATAATACATTCTTTAACTTTATCGATAAATCTTGTTTTTCAGTTGCTCCAATTACGTTCACCACTACAGCAGCCGACTTTGATGATTTCAATCGCATATCTTGAAGAATTTTCGAATCTGGAAAACAATCTTTTAGAAGAGGAGTTAAGTGGTCCATCAACCGAAACGAAAGATTATGCTCAGCTAAAAATCCGCAAAGTTTAATTTCTGCCCGTGTAGCATTATAATCAAAAGATGGTTCTGCGTTTTTCTGAGTAAATGTTCGAATCGATTTTTGATTAGAAGCTGAATTCATTGCTGACAAATGATTTTTACACTTGCCATGATTTTTAATCACCGTCAACTCTGCAGTGAATGTTACTTTACATAGTTTGCATCTAGCTTTATACTTATCAGATAAATCTGGCATTAACCATGTATTAAAATTGGTATTGTTTAACCACTCTTTCAAAAATTTTTGCTTTCTACGTGTATAGAGTTTCAACTTTTTAGCCTGTAGCCTTTTTGGTGGCGTATCTTCGTCAGAACTTATGTCACTCATTATGGACGAATATTTAATGACTTGTAATAATAAAAACAATATTTATTCTTGACGTATATCAATATTTTCTAGGCGCTCATCATTCCAATGCACTTCATCATCACTTGATTTTTCTGTAGATAGAGTAGAATTAAAGCTAGAATCTTGATCTTGATCTGAATCTTGATCTTCTGACCTTACTTTTTTTGGAGATACAGGTATAATTATACCACCTAAAAAAAAAATTAATATCCATTTATAATCTCAATCAAGAACTATTGACTGTATTAATTGAATTGTAAATAATTACCTGGATTAAGCACAAATAAATATTTTCCAACAGAATTTTTTTTTCAATTTTCCCGAGCGATCTCTTAATGCAATTAATATTTTTTCTTCAGCGGTATTTTCTTTTTCATTTTTTAAATTTTGTTCTGCCATTTTATTTGACTTTTATTTGATAAAAACTCATAGTTATATTATCCCGAGATAGCTTATTTAAATTTACTATAATCAGTTTTATTGATGGCTTAACCTTTCTTCTACAGAATATAATTATTTGAGTTGTTAATTTATTGACAAAATACGTGAATTATTGCTATGCACACCAAATATAAATTTTATTGAGTTGTACAATAATACGAGAAAATGGCTATTAATTATATGCAAACTGAAAATGAGAACAAGAATGCGAAATACTTCACAACTGATTCAAAGAATAAGTATGTGAATAATAAAGATAAGCGTTACGGATACAGTACAGTTTCCATAACTAATATTCGCTACGATACTACCAACATTTTCTTTATGAATACAATTAATAACGATTTTTTACAAGAGAAGGCAGCATAATACTAATAAAAGTTTGGGCGGTGAAATTTAAAAAAAAAGATTATCAGTAAATTATCTTGAATTTACTGAATTATCGTGGAATGGTGGCGTATCGTGAGGGCCATATGTTCAATCGTACAACACTCTGAATTATGTGTTTTGTACGATACGTATGTGACGAATGCGAACACTGGAACCTGGACAGCACACAAAACAACTTTTTTTGATAAGTACAAAGCACATTTAATGCAAACTAATAAACACCTGCATGAAAATGCGCACTACTTACAAAATCCGTCATCTAACACGGCGAAAAACTATTTAAACGAAAGAATTGCCTTTCAAGCAATAAAACTCTTATTGCAATTGAGACTCGCTAGTAAATATTATTGTCTGCTAACAATTGACGGACATCTTCACAAGTTCAACTTCAGCGAAAATTGCCCAATCTGCACCACTGGAGAGCCTAATTCCATTGAACATCTGATGATTGGCTGCCCGATTTACAATCACTTACGAGAACATCATCTATCGGTTTTTAACTCACCTCGGACTCTAACGTCTATTTTAAATGCAGACAATAAAAAATTAATTAAAGCAATATTGTACTATGTTATCAATAGCTGTCGTCTAAGGGCTTTCTGCCTCAATGAGTGAACTAATTATTGTAAAAAGAAAAAATTTTTTTTGGATTCCTTTCATGTAAACTACTAAATTGTAATTTATATATTTATGTATTAACTGTATACCCCCTTGCTATGGGTTAAATGTACCTGAAGAGCAATAAATAATTTTAAAAAATCTTAATAATAATAATAATAATAATAATAATAATAATAATAATAATAATAATAATAATAATAATAATAGTTGGTAATTCAAAGTTCATGAACAGAGATCATGCACAGACCACCATCCCTACAACACGAGAAGTGATACACTGGGAGCGGTCATCCGGGTGCAGGGCGGATGCAGCTCCAGGTGCAGCTCCCGGACACGACCTGCAGGGCGTGTAAACAACATCCGGAGACGCTTATGCACATTTTGTCAGCATGTCCTGTGCTGGCGAGAGGTGCATACATCCAGCGTCACAATGCTGCCCTGAGAGTACTGTACTACTATCTTCGTCACCGCTACGGTATTGACGTGACACCGGTGCTGCCCTATCTGCCAGGAGATATTCCCCAGGTTGTTGAGAATGACAGTTGCAAAATTTATTGGAACATGCCGTTTGCAACAACTCGGCGGATAGATCACAACAAACCTGATATTGTGCTCTTCGACAAGGCTACTCGTGACATTTATGTCATTGAGTTCTCGGCCCCGGCTGAATACAACATCTCAGCTAAAGAAGAGCACAAAAGACAGATATATCAGGATCTCCTGTTTGAAATTGGCAAACTTTACCCAGGTTACCGTGTCAAGCTCGTCGTCCTGATTGTTGGCGTCCTCGGAGGGATGAAACAGTCTTTTGTATCCTCACTTGCCAGAGTTCCAGCTTACTCATCAAAAGCTGAATTCTTGGCGGTCAGGATGCAGAAGGCTGTCATACTAGGTTCCCTCCGTCTACTTAGGAAAATGACTTTGGCCTGCTGTGATCACTAACCGCCTTGTTGTGCGGAGTGGTCCAGCAGTAATGGATGGAGCTCAGGCTGGGCCCTCGGAGAATCGGACTCCGGGGACAACCCCCCTGAGCATTTAATAACATAATAATAATAAGCTCAAACCCTTTCAACTAAAATCGCTTGATATCTAAACATGAAATATATTATAGTGCATAGATTACAAATCCTGATTTGAAAAGGCTTATAGCTTTCTATGAATATAAATTATCATCATCATAATGTGCATCAGTAAATTATTTAAAAGTATCAATTAGTAAAATGATAATCCGAATAATAGTAAATAAAAGTAATATATGATATATATTTCCATAAATGGAATTGAATAGCAGCCAAACAAAGAGAAGATATGATAATGTATGTACCTATATATAGATAATGTTATATTATATGGTTCATTTACTAATTGCTGGTAGTTCAATAGCAGGTATTCAGCAATTGACGAAGCAATACCAAGAGCTCGAACTAAAGCTCCACCAACGGATTCAGTAGTGATAGTCGATAATGGTCAGACAAATGCGAGGAATCTGATTTCGTCGGATACGAACGACTGCCAGTTTGCTATTCTCTCCTTTACTGCTCTACAGTACAATACTACAGAATACTATATACTCTATACTGTATACCGCCAACACAATCCTCTCATTATTAATTAGTTAACCACTTTTGTTCTCCCATGGCACTCCTGATAACTAATATCAATTCCGAACATATTTTACGACTCAATGTTCGACGGACGGGTGAAATAAAAATCAAAATCCCAATCGAAAAACTCATCAGAGGAAGCAAATAATTCGTGATAAAAATAAAAGAGAGCTTTTTTGTCTTTAATCTCAGGAGCTTCTCCGAGTGCTTTTATTTATTTTTTTTTTCCATTCGTTTTCCCTATCTTGAGTTCTTTTTCATTAGTGCAAATCGGAAGTGCACAATAGCCAGCAGAAGTAATCGAATCTCCTCGGCTTCGCAAGGTTAACAGCGTGAATTGATCATAAAGCTAAAAAAGATTTGATTCGAGCATAAAAGCACAACGACTGGATAAAAAAAATATTAAAGTTACTATTTCCTAACATTTATTTATTTTTTTTATGTCCTTCACACCATTTTATATCCTTAAACTATACATTGTAAAATACCGACCGGTGATTTTATATTTTATTTTGTTTAAAATTAAATACTTGGATTTTATCGCCTTTACATTTATGGAAAAATTCATTTGACTGGAAACAAAATTTTTAACTAAGAAATTTTTTATTTTTTTTTTTTTTAAATTAAATTAATATTTTTATATCAGTGCAATAAATTATCTTTGAGACGCGAGTGCATTTAATTGATAAGAGTATTATAATAATATTAATATTATTGACTTAGCGAGGCACTATCGATATTTATTGAATTATTTTTCAATATTCATTTGTCGCGCAAGCAGTGTTGTAATTTTCACTTAATATTTTATTCTGACCTAGATATTATATATTTCATTTTATTAAATTATTATTTTTAATTACAAAAAAATGAAAAATTAATTTGAAAAAATTTGTAAGTTCTTAGAGATTAAAATAAAATAATTTTTCTTTGTCGGCGTATCATCGGGTGGGGAACAATGAATAATAAATATAAATAATAGCAATTATTTGTAGTTAACGAACCGAATATCACCAGCTGAGTAGTATTCATTTCAGCGTATCATCAACTTTCCCGGTATTTATTTCTGTTTCGCTATTTGTCTATTTAAATATCGGTAAGCGCAGAACAACTCGATAATAATGCAAGTACATTCGACCGTTCAATAACAAACATTTAAATGAGGTTTCTCATTATAGTTGTCCGTATTAAAGTCAATTTATTTACGTTGTATGTATTAATTCGTTCAACTACTTTTATTTTTATTACTTTTATTTATTTCTAATTTTTTATATGTTGGAACTTTAATAAAAACAATAATAACTAGCAACCCTGCAGTCACTATGTGACTGCCGTGACTTGTGAACTATAAATAAATAAAATTTTGCTTTATTAAATAATGACTTTTGTTAAATTGCACTGTACTTTCTTAAATATTGACGTTTTTAAAGATATAAGTTCATCCCGACGTTACACTCGTCAAGAGTTTTCATTTGAGTACCCACATGCATTTATATATTTTTCATATATACATTAGGGTGCTTCAAAAAAACTTTTTAATTTTTTTTTTTAACTCTTACCTTCTCAAATGTTTCTATTTGATATAAAAAACATCCTCACCAAACATGAGCCCTATAGCTCAACTCTAAGGGGTCGCTATTTTTATTTTAGTTTCCCATTTAATTAACATGGGAAAAATTCTTTTTTGTTTTAAATTGAATTTACACATAATTTACGCAATTTTTTACAAAAAACGATTTTATATTCTTAAAGTAGAGTCTTTGAGCTTTACAAAACTCTAAGACAAAGTATGATTATCGCTACAAAAATACTAGTTACAGCCATTTAAAAATAACTAAATTTCGAAATTTAAAGTAATAGTTGGCAATTGGGTCATTCCATGTCAAATTGACAAATAATTGGAATCGATCTCTTTCGATTTGGACAAATTTTGGTCAGAAGTTTTCGTTTATCATAAAACGAAGTTCTGCCAAAGGAAAAACAATAAAAAAATTTTTTTCAAAAGATATGCAAATTCAAAATTTTGCAATTTTTTCAGTTTTTCAATTTTGTTTTTGTAATATCTCGAACGCTATTGTAGATATAGGAACGGCCTTTTGTTTGTTTAAAAGGGGACACTTAGGGTTATTGAAAAAAAAAATTTTGGAAAAAAATTGTCAAAAATGTCAAATTTTGAATTTTTGAAAATCGTTAAAAATGACGATCGAAGTTAAAGTTTTAGCTCAATTTTTTTTATATAATACATTGTACTCATCTTAAAAGATTCTGAAATTTTTAGAAGGGTGTTTTTTTTTCAAAAATATCAATTTTTGAATTTCAAAAAAAAATTTTTTTTCGTTTTTTACAACTTTTAAATAAGGTAAAGTTATGCAGATACATAGTATTGTAATTTTGAGGATTAAAAATTTATTTATTTATTTATTTATTTAATACAGACCCAACAGCCAAAAGGCCAATAAGAGGGTCATTAATACATACATTTTTACATATGAACAGTAGTATATTAAATATTACATAGGGTAGAGTGAAAACAATAGAAAATAAATGCGGATTAATTAATTAATTCATTAACAATATAATAGAAAGCTATTCCTGTAGTACAATTTAGCTTAAAAGTGCTAACCAATAAATTGAGATACTATGCAAGCTAATAAGAATTAAGAATTAAGTCTAAAACTTTACACAATAATTAATTAGATGTTATACATATATCTAGCTCATTTAAGATAGTTAGACTATGATTAATCATATACAGTGCATCCCTAAATTTAACTTGAAAAAAAAAAAAAGAAAAAGAAAATTAAAAGAAAATTATACTGGCTTAATAAATGCCTAGCGGTACTGAGTTATCATGGAAGCCAACACACCTGAAGTCAGTGGCCGATTATAAGCAAGAATATCTACCTTACAGCTCTCATTTTGGTCTATTTGGTTGCAAATAGCAATCAGCCTGTGCAGGGGAGAGGATTGAGTGAAATTCGTCCGCGATACTTTTGGACGAAATAATAGCTTTGTTCTGTTTATTCTAGATGGTATATTAATTGGAACAATTTCCAGTAGTTTAAAGCAGTCTACAAAACCTCGAAATAAATTTTTTACGAACAGTATCGCGGCACAACTTCTCCGCTCCTCCAAGGTCAACACCCCAGCATCAGCACACAGTTCTAAGTAATCAGTTTCAATCGCAGGATACGCACCATTTTTTTTCCAAGATAAATATTTCAAAAATTTACGTTGGACTTTTTCAAGAGACATAATGTGTTTTTTATAAGTAGGTGACCACACTAGCGCTGCATACTCAAGCTTCGGGCGAACAAGTGACTCAAACAGCAATTTTACAGTATTCAAGTTCTTAAAGTCCTTAGTTGCTCTAATAACAAAACCTAAGGTTTTAGTTGCTGATAAAGCAATTGACGTATAGTGTTGGGAAAAAGTAAGCTTGGAGTCAAAGATAACTCCTAAATCTCTACAACAACTAATTCTCTGCAGCACGATACCATTAATTTTATAATCAAAGAGAATCTGGTTACGAGATCTGAAAAAGGAGATGACCTTACACTTTTCCTCATTTAGATATAACTTATTGTCACGACACCAAGCCGCAACAACATCCAGATTTCTTTGCAAGTAAACACAATCATTTACGGATTTAACTGCAAGATAATATTTTGCGTCATCAGCAAAAAGGTCAAAGAAGCAAGAAATATGATTGCCAATAGAGTTAATAAAGATAATAAATAGTAGCGGCCCTAGGTTAGACCCCTGGGGTACTCCAGAAGTCGTAGGATAGGGGACTGAGAAATACCCATTGTACAACACTACATTCAGCTTTCCTAGTAGATATGATCTCAGTATTTTGACTAAAAGTTCTGGCTGACCTAACTTGCTCAAAGCATCGATCAATCGAGAGATATCAACTCTATCAAATGCTTTTGCAAAGTCAGTATGAATAACATCAACCTGGGATCCATCAGCAAGAGAGTCATATAAGCGTAGGGCAAAAGATTAGTAACAGTTGATCTCTTGTTGTAAAATCCATGCTGTGAGGGTGAGACAATCGGCTTGAAATATTGCAGAATCAGGTCATACAGAAGCATTTCAAAGACTTTTGCAAATGTAGGAATGATAGAGATCGGGCGATAGTTCATGACATTGGTTTTATCCCCAGATTTGTGAATCGGGCAAACTTTAGCCTCCTTTCAGGTCCATGGAAAAATACCAACAGATATACAGGATTCAAAAATTATTATCAACGGATACGTTAAGACATTCGCACAATCTTCTACAATAATGCAAGGGATTCCATCAGTCCCAGCAGACCATTTACTGAGCAGTTTCTTTATGCAATCTAAGACATCTGACACTTTCGGCGGTTTCAATTGTCCTAAATCTTTATGTCCACAATTATTATAAGCCGGCAGGGTGTCCAAGGGATTGAACACACTGGTGAAGAATGATGCAAAGGAATTAACAATTTGCTGCGGGTCAGAACAATCCTTATTATCAATTAAAAAGCTTGTTGGGAACTGACTATGCTGCTTCTTCGACAATATAATTCCAAAAACATTTTGGATTTTTCGAGATATTATTTTCAATTTCTTGCTGATGGGTATTATATGTTGACCTTATCTTATTTTTTAGTGACTTACGTAGTATCTTAAATTGCTCTCTATGGTAGGGTGTTGGATTCTGCCGTAGTTTTCTTCTGTATTTTTCTTTGAGTTTACACTCCCTAATAATTTCACCCGAAAACCAAGTGGGGTATAATGTTGTGCAATATGTATTGCCTTTAACACGAGGAATGGCAACATTAAATGCTCTGTCCAACATCTTGTAAAATAGTTCACACTTGGCATCAGGGTCAATATCATCCAGTAGTGGTGACCAGTCTAAACTTCCCAACTCAGTTAATAATTTGTCTTTGTCATACTTATGAAAGTTAAAGGCACCGACCGGCTTTTTAGAAATTCTACGACGTTTCTCGATATTCAATTGCAAAGTAATAGCTAATGTAGGGTAATATTGATCGAGTTTAACGATTGGATATTCGACACGTTCAACTAAACAGTCAATTGAAGAAAATACCAAGTCCAGCGTTCGCGCATGAGTATTCAGCACATTATTAAATTGACTTAGATTATGTAATGCAATAAAAGATAGTAATAGTTCAGATTTGCTACTATAACTGCTACTGCTAAAGTGTGCGTGAAAGAGAGGAGAGTTAAAGTCACCAATGAGCATCAGCGAGTCGGCATCCATGATAGTAGATGACGAGAGACAATCCAGAAAGTCCGCAAATATCTGGGAGTGGAGATCTGGCGGAATATATACGGCTTTTAATGATAAAAAAATTTTTTGGAACTAAACTAAGCGTGATTTTCATGTATTTCGATCCGCTGAATATGAATCGAAACTTTATTGAGACAACGAGCCGTTTTAAATGTAAAATAATCACACAAACCCTCCAAAATTCCGAAAAAAGTATTTTTTTTTTTGTTTTTTTACTCTCGTTTTTGACTTTTGAAGACTTAATTGCTTGTGCCTGTAACCAGGGCACCTCCACGTGGTGACGGTGGGCAACAGAACCATCTGGCAGAGTCCCTGGGTTAACGGCGTGTGTGCTGTCATGGCAGGTACAAGTGATAAGTACTTTACGATGCAAGGAGTCGGAGCCCCAGTATCGGCGTCTGGTCAGGGTAAGAAAGCAGGCTCGCAGGCGTCGTCATCAAGCGACTGCAGCTCTTCAAAAGTGGGAAACTTGGCTACTGGAGAGTATACTATTACAAGAAGTAATTCTCATCTGTGTAATAAAAGTCCTGATTCATTTTGTTACATTTGTGGAGAATTCAATTTGGAAAGGAATCGAAGATCGTTATCTGATAAGATCAAACAAATTTATGAAGAATGTTTTGGTCTCCAAATTACTAATTTGGATTCAGCATGGGTTCCACATACGATTTGTAGTCGATGTAACATGATGTTAACCCGATGGGAAAAAAACAAGAAACAGGACAACTTGAAATTCACAATACCAATGATATGGTCTTCACCAACTGGTTTACAGGATTGTTATTTCTGTATGACAGATACTACCGGGTTCACCTGGAATACAAAAAACAAAATTGTATACGCCAATGTTTCATCAGCTATTAAGCCACAAAAAATAGAAGTTGTCAAGGAAATTAATACGGTTGAAGAAATGGATGTAGAAGAAGACGATACGCTAGTTGAAGAAAGTTCGGAAGAAGAATATTCAGAAGATGAAGAGTACTTACCTGGCGGAAAAACAAAAGACCCTGAAACGTTTAGCCGAGAAGAACTTAATGATCTGGTTCGAGACTTGGCTTTACCGAAAGATGGAGCTGAATTACTTGCGTCAAGGTTGAAAGAAAAACATTTGTTGGCTAAAGGCGTATCAGTGACATTCTATCGAAATAGGGAAAAAAAATTCCGGAAATTTTTTATGAACGACGATCAAAATTCGGTGGTATACTGTTCAGATGTTAAAGCTTTAGTTGATGAATTGAAACCGAACACGTATAAGGACGATGAGTGGAGACTTTTTATCAATTCATCGAGACGAAGTCTTAAAGCTGTTTTGCTTCATATTGGGAATGAATTTGCGCCGATTCCAATAGCTCATTCGACAAAACTGAAAGAAACTTATAAAAATGTACAGATTGTATTGGGAAAAATAAAATATTCAGAGCATAACTGGAAAATTTGTGGAGATCTCAAAATTGCAACACTTCTTTTAGGTCAGCAATCGGGATTCACCAAATATCCTTGCTATTTATGTTTGTTTGATATCAGCGACCGGAAAAATCACTATGTCAAAAAAGAATGGCCATCAAGATCTGCATTGAATCCAGGTTCCCATAACGTTATACGACCACCCTTAATTCAGCTTTCCAAATATTTGCTGCCACCACTACATATCAAGTTGGGACTCATAAAACAGTACTTGAAAGCTCTGAATAAAGATGATGATTGTTTTGCGTACTTGAGAAGAAAGTTCCTTGCAATAAATGATGCGAAATTGAAAGAGGGAATTTTTGATGGACCCCAAATACGATCTTTATTTCAGGATGCAAATTTTGAAGGAACAATGAACGACACAGAAAAAGCAGCTTGGGTAAGCTTCAAAAATGTTTCACAAAACTTTTTGAGAAATAACAGAAGTGAGGATTACAGCACTTTAGTTGACGCATTGCTGGAAAACTACAAAAATTTGGGTTGTTGAATAAATCTCAAATTACACTTTTTAGATTCTCATCTTGACCACTTCCCTGACAATTGTGGAGACTACAGTGAAGAACAGGGAGAACGTTTTCACCAAGACATCAGTGAAATGGAGAGTAGATACCAAGGAAATTGGAGTGTTAACATGATGGCAGATTTTTATTGGATGTTAAAAAGAGAAGTCCCCGAAGAAAATCGTAAACGAAAGAGGAATCAACTACGAAGATCGTTTGAGGATAAAAGAGTGCGATGTAAACGAAGGAAAGTTTAGGATTCGTAAAAATCATTTCTTTCTATCTTTTTATGTCTTGTGTTTTTCACAGATTTCAAGTTATTGGATATATCTACGTTATAGAGTATTTATTTTAGACATTAAATCATGTTCAATTAATTTTTTTTCTGTTATGAATGGTAATTTTTACAATTTTTTCGAATTTTTCCACCTTTAGAGGGTGAATAGACTAAAAAAATTAAGATGCGAATTGAAGACATCAAAAGATATAAAATTTTATCTGAATTTGACCAGAAAAAGTTTTTTTATCATGAAAACTATATTTTTTCGGAATTTTGGAGAGTTTTGTGTGATTTTTTCACATTTAAAATGGCTCGTGGTCTCAATAAAGTTTCGATTCATATTCAGCGGATCGAAATACATGAAAATCACGCTTAGTTTAGTTCCAAAACATTTTTTTATCATTAAAACTGCCAATTTTCATCATTTTTACGGTTTTTTGAAGTTTTCTCGAAATTACGACGGTGTAGGGGTCAAACTGACCTCGAATTCGGATTCAGCGGACCAAAATACGTACCCGTAGGTAGGTCCGGTCAAATGCACATTCTACTTAATTTTTTTTGTGTGCCGGTGGAATAATTTACGTGAATGTGGAACGCTTCACGTAATAATTACCGTAACTCCTATTCTTTCCCGCTTCACAGCATTATTTATATTTGTAAAATTACAAATATGTAATTTGTGGTGTACTTTGTGGCTTGGACTCTTTCATATTGAATTTCTCTAAAATACTTTCAATATATCTCTCTTGTTTAATCGTCATACATCCCTCTTTTCTATCTCTGTGAATTTGCATCCCCAGAAAACTCTTTGGCTCTCCTAGATCTTTCATCTCAAATGTACTGTTAAGATGACTCTTAATTTCCTCTAATTTTTTCTCGCTGTTGCTGGCTGCCAATATATCATCCACATATAGTACTATTAGTGCCATTACGCCATCTTTCCTCCATGTGTAAAGACATGGCTCATGCAAGTCGTTCTCGAACCCAAGTTCCTTGATCTTTTCGGTGAATCTCTTGTTCCACTTCTTTGGACTTATCTTCAAACCATATAGTAACTTCTCTAACTTGCATACCATAGTCTTTCTCGTGTGTTCGTCGACCTCCAGACCCTCTGGAATCTCCATATATATTTCCTCTTCCAGTATTCCGTTCAAGAACGCTGTCTTTACATCTAACTGACATGAAAATAAGTCGAACTTATTAATAATTGCCAGTACTGCTCTAATTAATGGTAGCCTTGATACAGGCGCATATGTCTCTTTAAGATCGTATTTATTTTTATCTTTAAATGTTCTAATCACTAGCCGTGCCTTGTACTTCGTGTTTCCATCAGATTCCAGTGTCTTTTGAATACCTATTTCGAATCTATGATATTCGCTCTTTTCCCTTGTTGTTGAATTTCTGCTCTACTCACTAATCTCCAAACTTCATTCTTGTTCATTGATTCAATCTCGTCTCTAATGGCTCCTGTCCATGATACTCTTTCTCGTGTTCTCATTGCTTCAGCATAACTTGCTGAATCCTCATTTAGTGATGCCATAAGGCAGTGTATCTCTTCATCTTCATCTCTAATTTTCTCGTTTGTTAAATCTTTTGGAGTGTCTTTGTCTTTCGTGAAGCTTATATCCTCTACTGGCTTGTAAATATAATTTACTTTACTCGTATCATCTAATTTTAATTTTCTTTTGCTCTGACTTCTGGTGCATGGTTTATTTGTTTCAATTTGACTCTTTTTATTCTCTATTTTCTCTAATGTTTTGACTTTCTTGCTCGGTCTACCTCTTTTCTTTGGTTCAGACTTCGCAATCTCTTTTTCAATATTAATCTCTTTCTCTAATTCACTCTGCGAATTCCATTCAATTAAATTCTCTTTGCATTTTTGCCATGGTGCATATCTCACAATCTTTGATTGTTTGATCAAATTTTACTTTCTCTAATTTTTTATTAATACTCTAAAGCTTTTTTAAGTAATTTATTGACGCATGTCCCAGTCTGACGTGCCATAACATGGTCTTGTTGATTCTCTCAGATTCACGTTTATCTTTCTCTAATATATTTGTTGAAATCATTTCTTCTATATTTTGTATGGACTCGATGTTGTCAACCTTGACTGTTTCTCTTGTTACTAAGCTGGAGTCCCAGTTCTCTATGTTTTCTGTTTTACTCTGTGTCTGGCTCCTTTGACTCTGAATTTTTTAAATCTTCTTCTCTAAATGATGACGTGATGCTCTCTTTCTCCCTTCCAATCGCAGAATCTTTCAGTTTCCTTTCATTCTCTACTCCCTCCCACTCTAATAATTTTTTGTCTTGAATGATTCTTTGCGATTGCTCTTTAATCTCGTCATATTTCATCATTATAGCTCTGCAGCAGTAAACATCATACTCTATATCTTCGTCTGACTCTTTGTTTAAATAATTTTTAACTCTAAAATTCAAAACCCAGTTTGGTTTTTCATATTCTCCCTCTAACACTATTTTATTAGTGTTT
Organism: Cotesia glomerata; assembly: GCF_020080835.1. Classification (NCBI taxonomy): domain Eukaryota; kingdom Metazoa; phylum Arthropoda; class Insecta; order Hymenoptera; family Braconidae; genus Cotesia; species Cotesia glomerata. The sequence goes on from NC_058160.1 coordinate 12,370,102, forward strand.
TTCTCCATTACCTCTAAATTTTTATCATTTAAGTATATACTGAATCCTGCGTCAGCTAATTTTCTTAGTGACAGCAAATTCTCAGATACGTCTTTTACGCTTATTACATTTGTTAATTTAAATATATTATTCTCATCGCCGTCTCTATAGAGCAACAGATCGCCTTTTCTATCTATTACAATGTTTGCAGAGTCATTTTTATTCGCACTCTTAATTACTTTATCTTTACATTTTTTAAAATTACTCAAAAATAGGCTGTCGTTTATGACGTGATCTGTAGCCCCCGAGTCGGCTATGAAAGTAATATATTTCTCGTTTTGACTCTTACCTCCATCATCTTCCTCATCCCCTTTTATTCTCCTAAGGCTTTCCTTTCCTTGTTGATCTCTATTGTTGTTAGCACTCTTATAATTATTGTAATTACTCTTAGTGTTTTTGGTACTCTTATTATTTTTATTACTCTTAACCCCTTTCTGTTCATTTTTCTCTAGCCCTCTACCTCTATACTGATTTTTATTATATTCAGTTTTATCATGCTTTTTAAAATCTTTACCTCTAAAAATATTACCTTCGCGTTTCCTAAAACGATCAGGATACTTCTCGTGGTCACTGGCTTTGTGGTCCGTCATTTTCTTGCACTTATAGCAATCCCACATGCCCTTTTCTTTCCAAGGCACTGTTGTTCCCAGTGTCCAGGTCCCGAACATCTATGACACCTATCTTCTCTGCCTCAGCTCCCTGAGTTGACTCTGTTTGCTTTGATGTTTGGGTCATGTTGCTCGTTCTTCCTCTCAGCTTCCAGCTGTGAAATAAACGATTTAATTTCTTCTAATGTCATTTCTTTTGAATTTGTTCTCTTAATCAAATCCGCGTCTCTTAATTGTGGGATTACTGGAGTCACTGCTTGGTAAAAAGCTGATCTTATTTCCTGTTTTGTTAATTCTACGCCCTCGCCACAAATCTCGTACTCTCTAATTATCGCGTCAAATCTCTCACAAAACTCGTTTACTGACTCATTTTTGTTCATTTTTAACGCGTACAATTTTTTACGAACTGACGTCGGTGTAACATTAGATTCATCTCGTCTTTGCCCAATCAATTTTTTTAAATTTCTTTGGGCTCGGTGATATTCAAAATTCTCTTGTGGTAGTACTCGTCAATGTGGTTTATTATTATGTCTCTAACAAAGATTTTTCTCTTTTCTATTACTATCTCTGATAAATTTTTGTTACTCGACGCGTTTCACTCTAATACTTCTAATAAATCGTGACTCATTAACTCGGATTTTAAATAATCGTACCAGATATCAAAATTGACTTTTTGCGTCAATTTATAATCTCTCTTAATATTAATTTTCGCGCTCAACTCTTTTTCCTCTATGCTTTTTCTCATTGACTCTAACTCTTTAACTCTACTTTCTTGACCTTCATCAAATTTCGCCTTTTTACCATTTTCATTTTCCATTTCCGCATTTTCAAGTGGTCTTTTTTGGCTAGAATGAACAGAAATTGGTGTTACCTCAGATTTTTTAGCTCGATCTCTCTTTGCCTCTAACTCTTTGTCCGTGAAGTTGCACAGCATTTGTACCATCTTCATACTCTCCTTCATCAGGTCGTTCAGCTTGTCGGTGGTTCTCTCCATTGCTGTAGCACATGCCAACATGGCATTAGTTTGCTTGTTCATCATTGCAAGGTGATTTGCAAAGCTCTCTTTTATCAACGGTTCCACTGCAACGTTTCCGATGATTTTGGGCTTGGCTCCCACAGTAGGCTTCTCCTCACCCTCTGTCTTGTTCTCAATTCCATTCTCGTTTTTATTCTCGTTGTTATTCTCTTTCATATCTGTAAAATTAAACTCAATTAGTGTTTGGATTTTTCTCTCTAATTCTCTTGTTGAGGCCTCCTCTAACTCTAAATAATATTGGGTATCTCTATTCTCTAAGTTCTCTTAACCAATATTATCAACATCTAAACTCTTAAATTTTACAGATTTACTCTACTTACGATAAATTGATGGTCGGAAATTAATTGTATAAAGATAACTTACTTTTCTCTCGTGTCTCGTCTATTTCTCTAGTGTTTTCCAGCTTTTCTGGACTCTCATCTCCCTTTTGCTCATCAATAGGCTCGTGAATATCTGCTACGGTCTCGATCTTGTTTGGATCTTCGTCCTTTGGTTCCTCTTTCTCTTTGTTATCGGGAGAATTTTTGACTCGCTCCATCTCTTCTCTTTCCTTTTTGGCTTTTAATTTTCTCTCTTGACATAATTTACTCATCTTGTAAAAGTAGCGAATGGCCTGTATTTCATCTGTCTCTTATTCCTCGTCATGAATCTCTGAGATTATCTTTAATTTTCTCCTCCATCTTATTTCAGGCTTTTGAAATAAATAGAAATTTTATTTATTGTATAGATTATTTTACTTAATTTTCTAGAGTTTTATATTTTACTCTATTCTCTTTAAAATCTCTTTTACTCTAACACCTGACACTTATTTGTTATTTGTTTCGTGCTTCTGAATCATAGTATCTGTACAACAGCTTACTTTGATCCGAAACTGGACTGAGAGTCTCCACGCAGTGCCACCTCGGACTCACACACCTATTACAGGGCATTTTTCCACGCACGGCAATGGAAAATTCCCGTAGTCGGTTGATCACGCACGAGTACCGGGACACATACGCAAATTCTTCACTGTCCCTAGCTAACGATTTGACAACACCGCACAGCAAGTGTTGTCTCATCGTCGCCCTGAAATATTTCATTTGTATTCTCATAACAAATGATTAAGATCGAAAAAAATGTTCCTTTTAATTAAAAAAAAGAAACTTATATTTTTTCCGACAAACATATCTCTTTTATTTACTCTTATATTTGCATTGATACACATGCATACTCACATACATATATATAGTTACAATATATTATATATATAGTACATACATATAGTACATACATATATATAGTTACAATAGTTACAAACTATACATACATATACTCATTTTATTTATTTTATTTTCTTCAGTTAGAAAATAAAATACTCTCCAGTTCTTGGAACTGCTCGGGACACGCTCGGCTTCGACGAGCCTCGGCACAGTGCGGCTAGATCGTGGGATTTTTTTTACCCCCACTTTGTACCGCTTTTCAATGTAGTCAGATGAGAGTGTCCTACAAAGTGCGGGTAAAAAAATCGCACGATCTGGCCGCACAGCCTCGGCAGGCTCGAGCCGGCCTTCCCGCAGTGCAGCCAGATCGTGGGTAGAAGTTACCCTTTCCCTAGACCTCTACCCACACGCCACACAATGATACACTACTGTATCCGTGAGCGAGCAGCGTCGATGTTGCTCGGAAGGAGCCGAGAGCGACCGAAGTCCGTTGCCCCTCGCGCGCCAAAGTTCCACCACCAAACCGCCAGCATTTACTCCAATACATGGAAGCTGAGCACGTTCGTGAGTCGGCAAGCCAAAAGTGAGGCTTGGAAAAAAATGAAGTCAGCGCGAGGATCCTCGCGTGTGACGTCATGCGTCAAATTTTTTATGTTTTCAGGTTCTTCTTTTATAAATTATAAATTATAATAATAATAATAATAATTATTATTATTATTATTATTATTTATCATTAATAATTGTTATTACGGTTAATTCTTACTTGGAATTCCTAAATGCAAGTTAAATATAAATTACCACTATGTCCCTGTAAGATGCCTTGATAGGCGCGCGGCAAATTTTTTGGCTCGGGTGCCTAAAGTACCGGGTTCGAGAACTCGGCAATTTTTTTTTTTTATTTTTTTTTAAACAAAAATATTTTTTATTGTGTTTTTTTAATACAAATTATTGTTATTACTTGTTTTTTTGCTTATAATTAAATATTTACACAAGCAAACGTATAAAATTTATTATTAAAATTGTAATTATTGTTTTATTGTTATTCTTACTATTATTATTATTATTGTTATCATTATCATTATTATTATTGTTAATATTATGGTTAATAGTTAATGATAACTTGAAATTCCTAAACGCAATTTAAATATAAGTTTACTCATAGTCAGTAAGCTGCCTTGATAGGCGCGCGGTAAATCTTTGGCTCGGGTGCCTAAAGTACCGGGTTCGAGAACTCGGCAATTTTTTTTTTTGTTTTTTTTAAACAAAAATTTTTTTTTATTTTGTTTTTTTAATACAAATTATTGTTATTACAATGCCTTTCAATGATTCGTACCGGTCAAGAATTTTACGGAAAATGGAAACATCAAAATTTGGCCAACTCTAAATAAAGAGATCACTAAGTAAAAATTTATATAAATATTATATTAGAAATAATAAAAATTATTTGTCTAAATAAGGATAATTCAAAATTTCGATATCAATAAAGGTAGTAATGTAAAAATTTAGTCACCAGAAAAATTGGAATTATTTTAAAAAAGATAAGCATAAAATTATAAAATTTAAAAATAAGATATCTATGAAATTAGAGAAATCATAAAACAAACAAGTGAAATGACAGATATTTAAAAAAATGGAGAAGAATAAATTTAGACAAGTTAATAAAAAGACAACTGAAAATTTAGAAATATAAAAAAATTGACAGTTTTAATTATTCGTAAACTTAAAAAATATCCATCTCTAAATATAGACCAGTAAATTTAGATATCTTTAATTTTGGACATCTCTAAATATTTACAATTTTTAACAAAGACGATTAAAAACATAGTAATCATACAAAATAAGTACTAAGAAATTTAAAATACAAAAGATAGCTAAAAATTAATTAATTTTCCTGTGACCGCTGCTCCAGGAAGTTATAAAGTTATTTGCGATCAATTGTCCTGTTATTTTTAAAACACACCAAGATTTTGCTTTTTAATCTTAGTAAAAATATTTTCGAGGACTCGGAACTACCAACAGCTCCTGTGACCGCTGCTCCAAGAAGTTGTAAAGTTATTTGCGTTCAATTGTCCTGTAATCTAAAAATACACCAAGATTTTGCTTTTAATCTTGGTAAAAAATATTTATGTAGACCCGAAACTGCCAACAGCTCCTGTGACCGCTGTTCCAGGAAGTTGTAGGTTATTTTTGATCGATTGTCTTTTAGACAACCTCTTTTAGACAGAGTAAAATCTCTGTCGGTTTTTAAAATTACAGGACAATCGATCGCAAATAACTTTACAACTTCCTAAGGCAGCGGTGAGAGTTTAAGTTTACGAATAATTAAAACTGTCAATTTTTTTATATTTCTAAATTTTCAGTTGTCTTTTTATTAACTTGTCTAAATTTATTCTTCTCCATTTTTTTTAAATATCTGTCATTTCACTTGTTTGTTTTATGATTTGTCTAATTTCATAGATATCTTATTTTTAAATTTTATAATTTTATGCTTATCTTTTTTAAAATAATTCCAATTTTTCTGGTGACTAAATTTTTACATTACTACCTTTATTGATATCGAAATTTTGAATTATCCTTATTTAGACAAATAATTTTTTTATTATTTCTAATATAATATTTATATAAATTTTTTACTTAGTGATCTCTTTATTTAGAGTTGGCCAAATTTTGATGTTTCCATTTTCCGTAAAATTCTTGACCGGTACGAATCATTGAAAGGCATTGTAATAACAATAATTTGTATTAAAAAAACAAAATAAAAAAAATATTGCCGAGTTCTCGAACCCGGTACTTTAGGCACCCGAGCCAAAAGATTTACCGCGCGCCTATCAAGGCAGCTTACTGACTATGAGTAAACTTATATTTAAATTGCGTTTAGGAATTTCAAGTTATCATTAACTATTAACCATAATATTAACAATAATAATAATGATAATGATAACAATAATAATAATAATAGTAAGAATAACAATAAAACAATAATTACAATTTTAATAATAAATTTTATACGTTTGCTTGTGTAAATATTTAATTATAAGCAAAAAAAAAAAAAAACAAGTAATAACAATAATTTGTATTAAAAAAACAAAATAAAAAATATTTTTGTTTAAAAAATAAAAAATTGCCGAGTTCTCGAACCCGGTACTTTAGGCACCCGAGCCAAAAAATTTGCCGCGCGCCTATCAAGGCATCTTACAGGGACATAGTGGTAATTTATATTTAACTTGCATTTAGGAATTCCAAGTAAGAATTAACCGTAATAACAATTATTAATGATAAATAATAATAATAATAATTATTATTATTATTATTATTATAATTTATAATTTATAAAAGAAGAACCTGAAAACATAAAAAATTTGACGCATGACGTCACACGCGAGGATCCTCGCGCTGACTTCATTTTTTTCCAAGCCTCACTTTTGGCTTGCCGACTCACGAACGTGCTCAGCTTCCATGTATTGGAGTAAATGCTGGCGGTTTGGTGGTGGAACTTTGGCGCGCGAGGGGCAACGGACTTCGGTCGCTCTCGGCTCCTTCCGAGCAACATCGACGCTGCTCGCTCATGGATACAGTAGTGTATCATTGTGTGGCGTGTGGGTAGAGGTCTAGGGAAAGGGTAACTTCTACCCACGATCTGGCTGCACTGCCTTCCCGCTGCCTGCGAGCGTCCACGCTCTCGCCATGCCGGGTCCGCCGCGCTTGCACTGAGCGTTCTTATGTTCAACTTTTTCGTACGAATGTATACGTCTTTACATTACACATCTATTTTTCTATATTTTCTATATTTTCTCTAATTCATCTAATTATTACATGTAAATGATTTGTAATTGATTTCTAATGTTTAACTCTAGTTGAATTATTTTCACCTGACTTTTAATTGTAAATTGAAGCTTACCTTTATCTCTCCTGTGCCTCTCTAACTCAAAGACTCTTTTGTTTTCAACTGAAAAACTCACTATTTCACTTTAATGAATATTTATTAAATTATAACACAGTTAAGCGTGCACTAGGGCCGATAACCTCTTAGGATATTAGGTCAGGTGAAGGGTTATTATTAATAACAATAATACTGGATAATTAAATAAAGCAACTCTTAATATATTCTGTAACTCGCTTATACAAAAGTAAAGTAATACGTAAAGGGCAACGCTCCACGTTCTGACAAAGCCTCTCTCACATAAAGAAAATATTTTTATAAACGCTTTTTATATTTAATTATTAAAAATTTAATTTATTATTTTTAATAATATTTCATTTTAATTATTATTATAATGTTTTGATTTATTTTTTTTTTATAAATTAATTATAATTAAAAATTGTCAAAAAAAATATGTAGATATATATATTAGACTGATTCAAAAAAATCGACTATTTTTTTTTTCTTAAATATATCGAAAATATTGTTGGAAATGATGAAAAAAAAATCCTGTGAAAGTTACAGCCCTTAATATTAATATTAAGATGTCCCGCATGGTAAATTTCAATTTCCCGTATGATTAACATGGGAAAGCTTGTTTTTTTGAGTTTAGAATTTTACAACTCTTTAATCGTTTATCAAAAAAGCTAGACTAAATCATTTTCTTGTGTAAAATTGAACACTCTACAAGAAAGCTATCTTAGAATTTTTCGATAAACCGACGCGTTTTAAAGTTATTCAACTTTAAAATATAATTTATAATATTTTCTCATTTTTTTCCAATTTTTTGACGAAACTATCAAGTTTATCAAAAAATTTTGTCAAATTTTACAAATTTTTTGTATTCTATATTTTTTTTGGTTTGACAGATCCTTTTATTTAACTGTCAAATTTCCAATACTGTCGTATCTTAATTTTTCAATAAATTCAAATTAATTTTATTTTCAATTAAAATTTATTTTCATCTATTATTTAATTGATTTTATAAGTTCATAATATTATATATTTCAAATTCATGCAATTAATTTTATTACTTTAATAAAAATGTACTGATTTAATTTTTTTATTTATCGAAGCTAGTTTCACAGTTAAAATCATCGAAGCGCGAAACAGAGAAGACATCGGTTGTACTATTTGTTCTTAATTAACCACACTACTATTCATACCATCAAAAAAGCTTCAAGGACGCCCCCTCCGTTAGTATCTGACCACCTCGCACTACAACGCTCATTATTCCGCGACTCGACGCTTTAACCGAACTTTTTTGATTTGGGTAATAATAACCCATTGTTCAATTCGGACTTTGATTGTTGCTGTAGTTTATCATTGTTTTTCGTGAATATTTTTGGCTTGTATTTTAAATTCATTTTTTTGCAATTAATTAATTTATATCCTAGAATTCCTTTTTTATGGGTTATTTGTCCAATTATTTGATGAACGATATTTATTCTTCTTTGAATTATTTCGTAACTGAGTCCTTTTTTAAATGGACAAAATCGATTATAAAAAATGGATAAAGAAATTTATTTAATTGGTTTTCCAATAACTGGTATTGTTGGACATAAACTTCCAACTTTTAAGAACTTTTTAGCTTTCTTTTCTATAATCATAAAGTACAAAAGTGTGGTGTTAAACAAAGTGCTTTATTTACTGTGACCGAGGTTCAAGAACAATGGAAAAAGGCTCAAATTCCTACTTGTGAGACTTTAAATGCCATCAATAAGTTATTGAGAATGTTCAAAAAGTGGTAAAGTTTGCAGCGTAGTTATAAACGGAGACAATCATTCACGCAAATCAAAAATGAAACTGTTTTTAAGAATAAGTTGAAGGAGTTATTTGATATTGCTCACACGAAAGCAGCCAAAACCTTAAGTAAAGAGGGAAATGAATTTTTGCTAGCCCAGAGATCATCAGGTCGGCGTGGATTTATTGATAATTTTCCACAAAAACCTCTAACATATGAAGAATTGATGAAGGTAGATGAAGAAAGTATGTATTAATTCAAGTTTTTCACAAATATTTCATGTTAGTTGCTGATTGATTAATTTATTGACTTTAAAATGATAAAAAAAGAATTGTAAAATATGGAACTTTTTTACTTTTCGCATTAAGTAGACAAGCAAGCACACAAAATCTTTATATTATTTTTACTTCATTAATTTTTGCAAAAAATGTGATTTTCAGTAAAGTTTGGTTAAAAGTTTTTGGATGCTGCGGTCAAAAAGCAGTAAAAAAAATCACGGGAAAAAAGCTTTGCGATTTTTATGTTTTTTTACTTCATGAGCTTTCAAGAATATATCGAATAAATCGAGCTATGAACATTTTTAAAAGTACGATGTTTTAATAATTTACAGATTCAGATGAACTGGTTGACAATAGTACCATCACTCCAAGCCAAGATAGTAACACTACTTCAAGCCAAGGTACACTAACAACATCACAATCAACGATAAGTCATGTTTCAAATTTCGAAGATGAATTATCTCTGCCAAAAGTGACTTCAAAAATGTCTATAATGACACCTGAACTTGTTGCTGCATTAGATCGCGGAAATGTAAGCAGTAGAAATACTACTTATATCATAGCTGCAACTTTAAAGATTGTTGGATATGATCTTAATGATGTTAATTTAAGCTACAGTACTATTCGACGGCACGTATATCTCTAAGAGAAGGTATAGCTAGAGAAATAAAGGAACAATTGAAATTGGATGATAATTACGTTGTTCATTGGGACGGGAAACTTTTAAGTGATATAGTTGGGTCTGATACCGTTGATAGGCTCCCTATTGTTTTATCATCATCTGGTGAAGAACAATTATTAGGAGTTCCAAAAATAAATTCTCGGACTGGAATAGAACAAGCAACAGCTGTACATTCGATTCTAGATCAGTGGGGTGTTAGTCGATATGTTAAAGCAGTGTGCTTTGATACTGCAGTTACTAACACAGGTAATATTACAAAATTTTTCTCATGACGTTGAAATAAATTTGTAAGATTTACACAATTTCGCTTAAAATACTTTAAGATCATTAACATAAAACTGAAAATTTTTTTTGTTTCTTAAGTTTTTGTGAGCAACAACAAGTTTAAAATACAATTTGCATTATTCCAATATCTCACTTGAATTTTATTTTTTAGGTATTTATCACGGCGCAGGTGTTGAATTAGAGAAAGCTTTAGGTCGGGAACTTATTTGGTTACCATGTCGTCACCACATGTTTGAAATTATTTTAAAAAGCGTTTTTGAAGTATATTGGCCTAAACAAACGGGCCCGAATGTGCCAATCTTCAATCGATTCAAAGGTTTTTGGAACAAAATTGATAAATTAAAATTCAAAGAGGGTATAGAAGATACCGCTGTTGATCAAGCTGTGTCAGACATCACTGATGAAATTTTAGGATTCATTGAGAATATTTGCAGATAAGATCTGTGTTAAGTGATTAAGTTTTGTTGCATATCTTAAAAAATCGTTGAGAAGAAATAAAGCTTATCAACTTTATCGGTTCAAAAATTATTTGTATTTTGGTTCAAATTCATTCATTATTTCTTTTCTTTTCGACGAATGGAAAATGATAGTTTATGAATCAATATTTTGAATTTTAACTTCTTTGCAGAAATATCATCCAAGGAGTGACTACAGAGAATTTTTGGAGCTGTCATCAGTTTTCTTAGGAGTTGTTCCAAAAGAAAATTTTTCGTTCAAAAGTCCAGGAGCTATAAGTCATGATGAGCTATGAGTCATGAAAGTCCAGGAACTATGATGTTCAAAGCAATATATTGTTTAAAAATATTCATTTTTCGGGAAGAATTCAAACTCACAACTTATGAGATAAATAGCCTCTGAGAAATATGCAAGTTTATCATCACAAATTATATGACGGCGTGTTTTACTTCGACTTCAGCGACTTTGGCTGCACAACATGATTTAATTTTTATGCAGAAATTAATTCGATACAAAGCAGTAAATTTAGCAATATCAACTGCAACTACTGAAAAAATGAAGAATCACCTATGGTATTTATCTGAAAAATTAGCTGTTATATCTTTATTTGATGGATGTGTAAAAAATGAAGTGAAAGAATAAATTATTGTTAATTTGAAGAATCGAGATGGCTTTACGAAAGCCAAAAAATTGGAGATGAGACAAGAAGACATTGAAGGATTTTTGCAGAAAGATATGAGTGATTTTGTATCAAAAGATTCTATGTTCATTTTTACAGCGTTTGATTTACCGTATGATTTTATGGAAAGAGATGTGAATTTTTGGCCTCTTGATGAAAGTTATAATGAATGTGTGAAGTTTTTTGATAAATTGACTGTGGTTAACGATGTAGCGGAACGTGAGGTAGCGTTGATCGAACATTACAATAAGTGTTTTACAAAAAATGAAGAACAATTGCAATACTTATTACTTGTTATCAGTGAATATAGGAAAAAATTTCCGAATTCTAATAAAACTACTCTAATGTCACAAGGTTAAGGAAAAAAAAAATAAAAATAATTTTTAATTGAAAATAAAAATAATTTGAATTTATTGAAAAATTAAGATACGATAGTATTAGAAACTAGCTGTTACCCGCCCGCTCCGCTGGGCACTTTATAAAATTGTATTTTGAGATCTAGACTTGAAATTCAATTGAAGTATTGTTCTGACTTGCACAGATTCAAAATTCTATCGGATTGGCCTGTACCTTTTATCCATGTCATAATTCTAGCGAATATCCATTGTAACTTTCAATGTGCAATCACTATAACATTCCCGTGGCTATCTCCAAAAATGAATAATCATTTTTGGATTTACGATTTTAATTTTTGATTTTACGAAATCTCTTTTAAAATGAATAGCCAAATTTTTTTTCCACATCTCAAGTGTTTAGAAAATGTTTTCATTTTAATCTGTTACATTCCCGCGATCCCGTAATAAGAACAATTCATTGGTTGTGTGATCAGCAAAAATGAAATGTATGCAAAATACTTACTCCGTTGACTATATAGCTACATGTAAAGTTAAATTTTAGAAACCTTACAATGACTTTTTCGCCGCTGCCAAAGAGACGATTGTGGTAAGAAAATATAATTATTAAAAAAGGAAAATATTTTAATCCGTTGACCTTGGAGGCCATCCCTGTAATTACCTGTTTCTCTTAAGATTCTATCAAATTTTATATCTCTAGGAAATATATTTGAAGAATATGAATTTTTTGACAACTATCACTCCTGCACTCTTATGTGAGAGAGAAATTTCGTAAGATCCTATTCGAAATGATTTTTACATTAAAAATAAAATATTCCAACACAACTTCGAGTCCATAGAAACTATTGTTTTGAAAAGAAAGATTTTCATTGTTAACGCTTCCGCAGTCCCTTTGGGATTGGAATTTGATAAAATTCATTCTTAGCTGAACTCGACATGATACATGAAGACTCCCACCAAATTTGAAGTCTGTCGAAGTTACAGTTTGGAAATTAAAATTTTAGATTTTAACACCCACCCCTGCAATTCCTATCAGAAGTAAACTTTATTGAAATCCATTTTGAGATGATCTCTACAGGAGAAAGAACAGATTTCTACCAAATTTAGAGTTTTCAGAAGCTATATTTTGGAAATGAACATTTTTTATTGTCAACACCCACCCCGCGATCCTTATTGGAGGTGATTCGTTGTAAAATCCGTTCTTAGATCATTTCTATATCACATATAGAAGACTCCTATCAAATTTAAAGTCTATAGCAGCTATAGCTTTGAAATTAAAAATTTTAATTGTTAATACCCACCCCCGCAAACCCCTGTGGGGTGAGCTATCGTAAAATTCGTTCTTATATTATTTCTACATCTCTTACAGAAAATTCCTACCCAGTTTGGAGTCTGTTGGAGCTATAGTTTGAAAACGGGAATTTTTTATTGTTAACGCCCTCGCAATCCTCTTTGGGGTAGGATATCGTAAAATTCGTTCATAAATTATTTTTACATCACGTACAGAAATTTCCTATAAAATTTGGAATCTGTAGGAGCTATAGCTTGAAAATTACAAATTTTCATTGTTAATACCCACCCCCGCAACCCTCTGTGGGGTATAATATCGTAAAGTTCGTTCATAGATTATTTTTAGATCTCTTACAGAAGATTCTTACTAAATTTGGAGTCTATAGGAGCTATAGTTTAAAAATGGGAATTTTTTATTGTTAACGCCCCCGCAAACCCCCTTTGTGGGTGGAATTTCGTTAAATCCGTTCTTAGCTGACTTCTAATCGGTAAAAAGAATATTCCTACCAAATTTCAAGTCTCTAGAGCTTATGGTTCCAGAGATATCGTGATGAGTGACTATATACGTGGAAATCTCATATATATATATATAGAAGATGTGGGTGAGTGCATGGATGGATGCGTAGGAGTGCATGGATGGATGCGTGAGAGTGCGTGGGTAGATGCGTGGGTGGATGCGTGAGAGTGCGTGGATGGATGCGTAGGAGTGCATGGATGGATGCGTGAGAGTGCGTGGGTGGATGTGTGGGAGTGCGTGGGTGGATGCGTGGGATGGTGTGGATGGAGAAGCATTGAAAGCGTAGAGTTGATGTTATACATTTTTCCGACTTCTTTATAAGCTAGAAAAAAAAATAATGACGAAAAAACGATCGTCTTTTGTTTTATTGACGGAAACAAAAAACAAATGACTACACACATAAATTAATAAAAAAAATGGGAATTTTCTATTGTTAACTCCCCCGCAAGACCCCTTGTGGGTGGAATTTCGTAAAATCCGTTCTTAGCTGACCTCTACTCGGCAAAAGGAATATTCCTACCAAATTTCAAGTCAATCGACCTAATAGTTTCTGAGATTTCGTGATGAGTGAGTTAAAAAATGGGATCTCCTATATATATATATATATAGATTCACAAATATAGGTATACAAATACATAGAGTGATCATATAATGGTACATGATCATCTATTAGGGCTTTTACCTTATATAAAAATTTTTAATTTTTTTTATATTTAATGCCTTCTTATTATCCTTTAGGAATTGAATTTTATAATTTTTTAATTAACGCCCACGCAAGGATTTGTGAGGGTGGCATTTCATAAAATTCATTCTTTACAGCTCAAAAACTCCAAAAAAATCAATCTGGCCAAGTTTCAATCCTTTAGCTGCTATAGATTAAAAGGTACAATTTCTTTTAATTTTACGCCCACGCACGGACATGTGGGGGTAGAATTTAATGAAATTTATTCTTAACAGCTCAAAAACGCCAAAAAAGCATTCTGGCCATGTTTCAAAGTATTAATAGCTATAGATTGAAATTTACGAATTTTTTCTTAATTTGACGCCCACGCACGGGCACGCCAGGGGGGTGGAATGTCACAGAATTCGTTTTTAAAAAATTTCTAAATGTAATTTGAAACATTCTGACCAAGTTTTGAACTATTAAAAGCCATAATTGAAAAATATGAATTTTTTTTCGTGAACACCCCCGCAACCCCCCTTGTGGGTGGAATTTCGTGAAATCCGTTCTTAGCTGACCTCTACTTGGCAAAAGGAATATTCCTGCCAAATTTCAAGTCTCTAGGTCTTATAGTTCCAGAGATATCGTGATGAGTGACTATCTATATCTATAGAAAGTCTCCTATATATATATATATATATATATATATATATATATATATAGATAGATTTGACAGTTAAGGGGGTATTCTGGTCTAGAGCCCTACTTTTTGGGTATTTTTCAAACTAGGATAAAAAAAAAATTAAAAACATTTTTACTATCCATTTTTTTATATAATATTTATTGATTTTTAAAGTATATAAAAAAAATTAAAAAAAAAAAAAAAAGTCAAAAATTCATCCAGTGACAGGTCGGTGAAACGGGGGTTGCTAGTCAAACAGTGCTCCCTGGTTGACATGATTCCAACCCTTGTAGTAATCTAAATCGAACAAACAAACAAAATTCTTAATTAGTAAAGATGTCGCTACATCTTGAATTTTGGCCGAAAAAAAAAAAAAAAAATTCACAAAATGGCGTCTACTTGAAAAAAAAAATTTTTTTTTACCCCTGTTTTTCGACCTTTACGAATTTTTTAAAAATACTTCAAATTAAAAATTTTCAAAATCCGTAGCTCCAGTGATAAAGAGATGTATGAAGAAGATTCTCACAAAATTTCAAAGGAATTGGTCAGATAGAACTTGAGATATCGTGTCAACCACTTCAACAAAAGGAGTTTTGAGAAAAACGCGTTTGAAGTTTGAGAAAGATTTCCAGTTAAATAACTCAGATAATTATGTTTAATATTCACTTTGGATTAATCGGCGATTCCATATCCATACATTGGACCTTCTTCTTTCTCAAAATCGAGATTTTGTGAACTTCTATCTTCTAAACGAGCTGTTCTGCCTGCTTTTGAAGCAGCAGAAGCTCGTAGTTCAGAGCGATCAATCCTTAGCTCGTTACTTCTAACAGCAAATGTGTGAGCTTCAGTACCAACGATGATGCCCATGAGTGCCATTATATTTAAAATCTTTAAAAATCCTTCATTAAAAATAGCAACGGCTAAATGATTTGCAATTTCGATAGTTTGGGTTCCAGCGTGAATATGCTTTGGAGCAAAAGTCCATATCAATGAATTGAGAGATTCATTATTATTTTGTGTTTCGGATCCTAAACATCGTTCTAATAAATCATCAGATGATAAGCTGGTATAAATGGGCTTAATTATATCCAATACTTTAACATCCAGAGGAGGGTGCTCGCGGACAAAGCCTTCAAGAGTGTTGTTGGCTGCGGCTTGTTGCCATTTGCACCAGCTTGATGAACCAGTAGGGCAGTACATGTGTTGTGGATCCTCGTCACTTGAACTTCGATGGTAATAAGTAGCCCATATTTCATTTTTCATACTCTGCACACAGTCAGGATGCCGACGAATTCCCAGACCGTAGTATAAACTTAGCTCATTAATAACTTTATCTGTTAATTTACCAGCTCCTTTGCCGCCAATACCTTTATTGTCTTTCTTTGCTTTACGAAGCCTGGCACCCATACGTTTTTGGACATGCCCAACACACTCTTTTTTCACTACAACTGGATTATTATCATACGGGTCCATATCAAGAATACCTTTGAATGTCTTGGAGTCTCCATCTCCAATATATTTGATATATTTTACTCCGTGCTTTTCGACCGATCTATTGAACATTTCAACCACAGAATCTACCTCCATTTTTCCAGCACTTCCCCGGTGATTGATGGTGCATGAATCGTTATGTTCCTCATACCAATCTTGATAAGCTTGAGGATCTGTGTTCTACTTACCTTTCCACAGATTACAACCTTGGCAAAAGCTAAATTTTACAATAGTATCGACAACTTTTTTACAGTATTTACCAATTAGGGTTGTAACGCCAAAAAGTGAAGTGAATCCTCGCTTCTTCCAGGTACCATCTCCAGAAACCGTCAAGTGCTTTGGATTTTCATATTTTCATATATATTAGGGTGCTTTTTTTTTTTGCGACTATTTTTTTTTTCGCTTCCATCCCGAAATTTTGTTGGAAATACACCCAAAAAAATTCCCTGAAAGTTTGAGCCCTTAATATTAATATTAAGTACTCCTACACAGCGTGTGAAGATTTCCCATTTGAATTATACGAGAACTTTCATTTTTTTTTTTTAAATTTCTATAGCTCAGTGGCATTTTATAGCATCGCTTTGACCATGGACGGGTTTTTTTCAGAATTAAATGCTCTACAAAAGTGTCCATTGTCGCGAAGTCGTAACACATACTGGCGGGGTAGTACGGACCGCCAAACCGAATTTTTTATAGAATTCTTGTTTTTTCACTCATTATCTCATAAACAACAAGACATACAGAAAAAATGTAAATGATAATTTTGTAGGAAATTCAATTCTCTACAAAAAAGGTCCTCAGCACCAAATCACTAAGATCGATATTTTCTGAGATATTAATCATTGAAGTTTACCTAGCATTGAATTTCCACAAAATGTTGAATCAAATCTTAAAAAATATTGATTTTTTTCTTTTTAGGAGGAACAGGGAGTTCATCCTCAAAATCAGAATATGTTCGTTTCAACCCACTGGAATTTGATGATAGACTACAAAAACTTGCTGGCATCGAATGTTGCGATAATTTCATGCCTAAAACAATTTTTTCAGAATTAAATAAATAAACCCAATCGATTCAAATATTTTTCAAATTTTATATTCAGCTTCTGTTATCCAGAAGCAAAGATATTCTTTGAATTGAGTTTCCGTCAATTTTCCCCAATAAAAATAAGACAAAATGATATATATGTGTTTTAAATTTATTGGTTACAGAGACTTTAATTTTTTAATAGCGTGGGAATTTTCGACTGCAAAAAAATCGAAAACAAATTTTTTGAAGTAAAACTTTTTGTCAAAATTGAATAAATTTTGATTTATCTCACTTATTCAGATTTACTTGATAGAAATTTTACCAAAAATGATAGACTAATAATTAGAAAAAAAGTTATGAATCTAGAAACAAATTTTAAAATATTGAAAAATTATATAGAATTCAATTTTCAGAAAATGAGGTTAAGAAAATTAGAATTTTAATGCGAATTAAATTTTACAAGTAAGTAGAAAAATATGAGTCTAAATTATAAGAAATTGTTTTCGATTATTAAAAATGATTGATTGTTGAGCTTGATAATTTATAGTTGTATGTGAGAAGAAACTAACCAATTTCGTCTGTATTATTCTCATTATCTTCATTTGTTATCTCCTGTTCAGTGTCAGATTTATTCTGAAAAGTTTCCACCGGCAAGAAATTAGTAACGGGCGAGTGAAGATTGGTTTTCCCCTTTTGACACTCATTCAGAAATTGTTGCTGCTCTTTTGGCAAATTCTTAACCATTGTGGAATTCGAAATATCGAACAATTTATCTAGTTTTTGGTTAAACTTTTCAACATTCTGTTTTTGTGCTTTCGATTTTTTTCCCTCTTGTGATGTGTCTTCACTTTTATATATTCGGCATAAAATTTTTCCAACTTCGTAAGACTGTGCTGAGGACGTATAGTTGGAATCTTGAAACTAGCCCGAATAGTATTAGTATCGTTAATAACACTAGTAGCACTATTTCGAATAGTTAATTTTAAAGACTGATGTTTATACATAAAAAATTTAGTAAGTCACGATACGAAGGCAGCTTATTATTATTTATTTGGATTCTTTCAAATCCAATTAAATAATTCCAAGTTTTATTACCAATTTTGCACTCATTGTAATGATGGTTAAAGTCGACCTAACCTCAAATTTAACAAAGTATACATACAACGGCGTCACACTGATCAATGCCCACTAAGCTTTGTTCTTACTCTCGCGGGATTAGTACGCGAAAACAAAGAAAGCGCTGCAATTAAAGGGAAATTTGTTGAACGCATTCAAGGTCAAGTGAAAGCTCAGTAGTACTACCAGAGCAAGAAAAATAAACCGCAATTAATCAGTATCACAATACACAGCAACAAAGAAACATCCTATATTATTCGTAATGATCATACACAATATATTTTTATCTAGAATTTCATTGAAATTGAATTATTAAATGATAAATTCAAATATTATGGGGTGATTTAAATGAGAAATTTATTTAAAAATAAAAAACTTCAGAAAAATACAATTAAAAATTTTTTACGTTAAATTTGTAACTTAATCAATAAGTAATTACTAATTATAATTATGATACGAATAAAAAAATCATTATTTTTTAAGATTTGATTCAACATTTTGTGGAAATTCAATGCTACGTAAACTTCAATGATTAATATCTCAGAAAATATCGATCTTAGTGATTTGGTGCTGAGGACCTTTTTTGTAGAGAATTGAATTTCCTACAAAATTATCATTAACATTTTTTCTGTATGTCTTGTTGTTTATGAGATAATGAGTGAAAAAACAAGAATTCTATAAAAAATTCGGTTTGGTGGTCCGTACTACCCCGCCAGTATGAGTTACGACTTCGCGACAATGGACACTTTTGTAGAGCATTCAATTCTGAAAAAAAACCCGTCCATGGTCAAAGTGATGCTATGAAATGCCACTGAGCTATAGAAATTTAAAAAAAAAAAATGAAAGTTCTCGTATATTTCAAATGGGAAATCTTCACACGCTGTGTAGGAGTACTTAATATTAATATTAAGGGCTCAAACTTTCAGGGAATTTTTTTGGGTGTATTT
The DNA here is from genome assembly GCF_020080835.1 of Cotesia glomerata. Classification (NCBI taxonomy): domain Eukaryota; kingdom Metazoa; phylum Arthropoda; class Insecta; order Hymenoptera; family Braconidae; genus Cotesia; species Cotesia glomerata. The sequence continues at coordinate 12,389,111 of NC_058160.1, forward strand.
CCAACAAAATTTCGGGATGGAAACGAAAAAAAAAAAATAGTCGCAAAAAAAAAAGCACCCTAATATATATATATATATATATATTAGGGTGTGCCAAAATGTAACTTCCGTGGAGAACCTTTTAAAATTGGAATTTTGAGTTCCGCTTTTAACGGGGGCTGCGTTTGGGCATTTCCTGAGATATTTTGGTGTGAGACGATGTATTTGATTTTCATAGAATTTTTTAACAGGAGATTTAATTGGGTACTTTCGGCCAAATTTTGAATTTTCACCGGAAATGCCCAAACTAAGCTTCTGTTAGAAAATTCTATGAAAATCAAATACATCGTCTATCTATATATATATATATATATATATATATATATATATATATATATATATATATATATATATATACTAGCGGACCCGATAGACGTTGTCATGTACACACGTCAAATTTAGAAATTTTAAGAATGAGCTTGTATAGTTAAAAACATCATTAGTTAACAATATGCAATAGGCATTCTTCAATAATGAACATTTTTGATTTTATATTACATTCTGATTTTATATTCATCAAGAGCTTTCATTTGAGTACCCCTATGCATTTTTGATATATTTTATATATTTATACACTTCACAAATAACATATATATAAAATATATAAAAAATGTTATGTGGGTACTCAAATGAAAGAACTCGATGAGTGTAACATCGGGATGAGCTTATATCTTTCAAAACTTCAATAATTAAGAAATGACATTGTATCTTATTAACTAATGATATTTTTAAAGATATAAGCTCATCCCGATGTTACACTCATCAAGATCTTTCATTTGAGTACCCACATCAATTTTTCATATATTTTATATATTTATATATATTATATATATGTATATATGAAAAATATATCAAAAATGCATGTGGGTACTCAAATGAAAGCTCATGATGAGTAACATCGGAATGATCTTATATCGTTAAAAACATCATTAGTTAACAAAATACATTATCATTCGTTAATTATTAACATTTTCATAAGTATAAGTCCATTATGATTTTATACTCATCAAGACCTTTCATTTGAGCACCCACATGAATTTTTTCATATATCTTATGTTTATGATATTTATAAAATATATGAAAAGTGCATGTGGGTAGTCAAGATCAACAACAATTTATAAATAAAAAATCTATTAAATAAACATTTTCTCGTGGACTGAATTGTGAATCTAAACCATTCTGGAATCCACCGGAAGACACACAAAAAATTTCATTAAAATCGGTCCAGCCGTTTAGGAGGAGTTCAGTGACAAACACACGCACAGAAGAAATATATATATATATAAAGATTAATTTTGAGATTTTTTTTGTAGAACGAAAATTGATCCTTATTTTATTTATTTTAAAAACTCCGAACGCGGATGTTTTTCGGAGTGAAATTCGAAATCACTCCGAAATCACTCCGCAAATAAAAACTCCGGATTCACTCCCTACGCGGAGTGATTAATTACTTCACTCCGGAACTCCGAGTGATGGGAGTGAAATTCACTCCCGATTCACTCTGGATTTTTTACAGTGTAACTAGTCTTTTTGTAGCGATAATCATACTTTGTCTTAGTGTTGCGTAAATACCAAATGTTCGCGCCAGAACACTTGGTAAATTCGCACTCTACTGCATCAGTGGTGCTGCGACTGACGCGCACCCTGATAGTCAACTCCCCGAGGCAGATAGACGATTACGCGCCAACCGGCACAATTAATCTACACGCGGTTGCTAACTACACGTGCTCAGTATTTATAAAGTGTTCATAACGGAATTCCAATTGTCCAGTGCATCTTGTACAAATCTACTCAACGACTCATCCAGGACAATTCTCCACCATCGGAAATTCAGGTACCAATTTCGTGTCCTTCATAATAATTTAATAATAATGAATTGGTTAATAATAATAATTAAAACGTAACCTCTCGATTGTTGTTATGCCGGTATCTCGGGATCATGCTTTACATACTATATAAATTATTTTACATTTTGAATCAGCATTCACAAGAGATTAAATAATATTCAGTCTTAATAATATAATACCTGCATGACTCATTAATTAAAATTGTCTTCAGTTCAAGTCGTTGTCATACCTGGATGAGGTGACGTCACTGATCACCAGGTATGCAAATAATCTTATAATCTCTTGCCTTTATTCAAGCCTCTCTTGTGACTGCTGAGTTCAGTTCGCGTTCTGACTCTCCTCCGTGCTCTTCACTCGTATCATCGCTCGTACTAACTATTGTCGCGTCATTAATAATTTTTATTGTGATAAAATAATAGATCAACAAACTCATGCAATTAATTAAATCTGAGCTCGTATTCAAATCTTGGTAAAATTGATTAACTCAACGCTCTTATTAAAACCTTAAATTGATATTTGTGTATGGTGCCAACATATTGATAACTCGTCTTTATGATTATAATTACAGTACTTTCAAATACTTAATTTAATAATAATTCTCGTATTACTTAATTAAATAGTTCAAATAAATTAAGAAGTTAAATTTATGATAGTTATTAAGAGTCAAGTGTTCACTAATTTTAAACTGTGATATTTTATATAATAAACGAGAAAACCACGAATAAGTGTTTATAATTTCTTTTCAACACCCAGATCCGGTATAAATAAATATTTAATGTTAAGTTAATTTACATTTTGGTCCCTCGAGCCCGATCGGGTGTTGGAAATCGCGTAAAATGTTCACAGACTCACAATCAATCGCGTTCTGTGTTCAAATTCTAACAAAATAAATCATTATTCAGATTCATCAATCATGGGTGACGATAAGGACTCGTCAACATCTACTCCAGCGGATACTCCCCAAGAGGAAACTCCACATCATTCAAGGACGCCTATCATCCAGATCGATCATCAGGATCCCAAGCTCCCACTTGTGAATCCTGCTGATGCCAACAAGGATCACATCATCGAATCCGACACCACTGATGGCGAGAATCCCAAGGACTCGCTGCTCAGCTCGCAAGATTCCAAAAAACGTGGACGCAAGCGCTCAACAAAGGCTTGCGAACTTGATCTCAAGGTCAGTGGGCAATTGTCGAGATTGAAGCTCATCTCTGATATCGAAGCGACGGCTTCATCACTCACCACTGCTGAAGGCCTGTCGTCACTCAAGGCTCGCATGGAGGTGCTCACTCAAGAATGGCAACAGTTTTCATTAATCCATGACCATTTAGCCTCCAATGCCACTGAAGAATTTCTCCAACATCCATACATCAAGGACGGCACCTTTGATGTATCATACAGATCTTACATTGGGGCTCGCACAGCTTTAAGCACTCTCATTCATCAACTAGATGCTCCAGCTCAACCCATTCCAGCTCAACAAGTTGCACCACGAGTTCCTCATCGTGTGGCCCTGCCTCCACTGAACATCAATCACTTCTCTGGTGATTACGCCAAATGGCCAGAGTTCAGGGATATGTTCACCTCAATTGTCATCAATTGTGAAGGTCTTCAAGATGTCGAGCGTCTCCACTACCTAAAGACTCATTTAACAGGACAGGCAGCTCAATTAATAGCTAGTACACCAATGTGCAATGAGAACTTTGCAAGTGCATGGGCTGCAATTCAGAAGAGGTACGATGTTCCTCGTCTACTAGTCTCAGCACAATTGGACAAATTATTAAATTTACCAACTTTGACATCGAAGTCTGCCAAGCAGCTCTACTCAATCATCGATCAGACCCATGAAGCGATCAGTGCACTCGTCGCTCAACAAGTCAATCTTTGTGCCGGAGATTGCTACCTTCTAACTCGACTCATCATATCGAAACTGGATCGATCAACCCGAGAAGCATGGGAATTATCATTGGGATCATCAGTGGAATTTCCATCTCTCTCACAGCTTCGTCAATTCTTGACTGAACGCGCTCGAGCTCAAGAACGGTACGAGGAGAGTACCAACAAGCCTGGCGATCAACAGAGGTCAAGTCACTCCAGCTCAAGATCCACCGCCAAGGCCATCAAGGGCACAGCACACGCCCACATGGCTACTTCAAGCACTCAAGGCTCAACGGTGATTCCAGCGTCTCATGCAGAAGGGAAAAGGACTCCAGTGGCTCAATACCCATGTGACCTGTGCAAGGGAGACCATTACGTGGTCAGGTGTGATCAATTCGGCAGGATGACACCACAAGAGCGGATTCAAGTGGTGGATCAATTCAGACTGTGTCCAAACTGCCTTGGACACCACCGAGTCGAAACATGCAAGTCTCGGTTCAGATGTAAAGTCTGTCAAGGCATTCATCACTCGATGATTCACCCAGATGGATCAATCACATCAACTTCAACCACTTCGGCTCAACAACAATAAAATACTGTGCTTCCGCACAACAATCATCAAGCTCCAGGATCATCATACTCGTTCAACACCGTTGCCCAACTTCAAGATCACCGTACTCAAGATTCAACAGATCCAGATCATCATTCATCAGTTCCAGACTCATCAACTGGTTGTGTTCCAGCTCAACATGCTGCAACGTTACTCGCAACGTGCCAAGTCAATGTCGTGACCAAGCTAAGTACTCATCCAATTCGCATATTACTAGATTCCGGTTCTGAAATCTCTTTTATTTCAGATACATTGGTACAATTATTACATTTACGCCGCACACGTTCCAATATAGCCATTTTAGGAATCGGCTCATCAAAGGCTGGCCACACCAAGGGATGTGTGACAATTACACTAGTGTCACAACATTCAGACCAGTCACTCACGCTGCAGGTTCATATCCTAGGTGGATTAACGGCTCAATTACCAGCTACCTTAATAGTAGATGCCGATGTGGCTCAATTCTCGGATCTTACGCTCGCCGATCCAGCCTTTGCCTCTCCAGGCCCAATTGATGTCATCATTGGAGCTAACTACTATGGTCAAGTCATCACTGGAGAGATTATCAGATGCGAAGCACCTGGATTGCTCGCAAAAAATACAATTTTTGGATGGATCATCCTTGGTCCAGTCCAAGCTAACTTAACAACACCACCTAGGGCTCACCACGCTGTCTCCAATCAACATGATCAGGATCTCCAGGATCTATTATCCAGATTCTGGCTTCAAGAGGAGGTCATGTCCAATCATTCGCGCTCGCTATCACCCGACGAAGAAGCCTGTGAGGCCCACTTCAAGGATACTCATTCACAAGACAGCTCTGGCAGATACATCGTCAGATTGCCATTGATATCATCTCCAAGTCAACTAGGAGATTCATATACTGCAGCACGCCGCTGCTTACAACATCTCATGCGTCGTCTCGATCATGACACAAGACTCAAGACACTTTACATGCAATTCATGAAGGAGTACCAAGATCTCAATCACATGCAGCCTGCAGTTTTACAATCATCAGCAACTCAGTACTTCCTACCTCATCATGGGGTACTGAAGGAAGACAACAATTCAAGCAAGATCCGTGTGGTTTTCAATGGCTCAAAACCAACCAGCTCAGGACTCTCACTCAACGACATCATGCATACTGGGCCGAAGTTACAAGTCAACATCTTTGATGTGCTTATCACATCAAGAAAACATCGGTTCATCTTCATCACAGACGTTACCAAGATGTATCGACAGATACAAGTCCATGAAGATGATCAAGATCTTCAACAAATTCTCTGGTTCGACAAACAAGGAAACATCATCCCATTCAGGCTCACCACCGTCACATACGGCACAAAAGCAGCTCCTTACCTTGCCGTTCGAGCCCTACTCCAGCTCGTAGAAGATGAAGGACATCGGTTCCCATTAGCAATCACACCACTCACGAAAGGTCGCTATGTTGATGACATCTCCGGCGGCGCAGACGACTTCACATCACTTCAAGCAGTTGCTGATGACACTGAACGTCTCTGCACGGCGGGCGGCTTTCCACTCGCAAAATGGGCAAGCAATCATCGCAGATTACGTCAACTCAATCGTGCGGAAGCGATTACACAATACAAAATTGAGGATCCAGAAGTCAGCACCAAGATTTTGGGGATGTACTGGTCTTCACACAGAGATCAATGTTCATTTAAGCATTCACCATCGTGCACCACTCAACCTTGCACGAAACGTGCAATATTATCAGAGATTGCTCAAATATTCGATCCACTGGGATTCCTATCACCAATCATTATTCAAGCTAAGATGTTTATGCAGGAACTCTGGCTTGTGAAACTCGGCTGGGACACTCCACTGTCAGCTGATCTTCGGCATAAGTGGATATCATTCAAGAAACAACTCAACATGATCAACATCATCAAGATTCCCAGGTGGATCCACTCGTCCACGACTTCAACTCTAGAAATCCATGGATTCTCCGATGCATCGCAATTGGCGATGGCGGCAGTAGTATTCATCAAGGTCCTACCAGCAGATCATTCCCAAGAAGCAAAGGTTACGCTGCTTTGCTCCAAGACCAAGGTGGCACCGTTAAAACATTTAACTATTCCACGCTTGGAACTCACCGCTGCTCACATGTTGGCAAAACTAGTCAAGCATTGCCAGACAACTCTTGAATATACTCAAGTACCGACATACTTATGGACCGACTCGTCAATCACACTCACGTGGATACACTCACATCCGTCTCGTTGGAAAGACTTTGTCAGGAATCGGGTGTCATTTATTCAAGATCTAGTTCCAGATGGCCACTGGAAGTTTGTCCCTGGCACGGAAAATCCAGCAGATTGTGCAACTCGAGGCTTGACAACAGCTCAACTCAAGGATCATCGACTATGGTGGTCTGGCCCACCATGGCTACTCAGAGATTCATCGTCCTGGCCAACCAGCCCAATTCACCTCGATGCAGATGGTCAACTAGAAGAACGTCCAATCAAGGCATTCTACGTTTCAGCTCAGCCCTTGGAATCAACATGGAAAATCATGGAACGCCCAATCCCGTTGCTGCGCATGCTCAGAGTCACAGCAATATGTTGGAGAGTGCGCGACATGATCCAGCGCAAACCAAACTCAACTTTGATCCATCCAATCACGTCTCAAGAAATCAACCTAGCACTTCAATTCTGCATCAAGGAAACTCAGCGAGTTCACTTTCATTCTGAGCTCCAACTACTCGCAAAACAAGCATCATGGCCTAAGGATCACCCGTTTGCCCGATTGGTTGCCTTTCAAGACACCGATGGCATCATTCGTGTAGGAGGGAGGCTGGAAAATGCTCCAGACTCTGATCAACAAAAGCACCCTGCAATTTTACCTCGTGATGCTGCTCTGACTCGGCTCATCATCTCTGATGCTCATCAGCGTACCATGCATGGTGGAACTCAACTCACCCTAGCATGCACTCGTCAACGATATTGGATCATCGGTGGACGTCAACCTGTTCGCTCACACATTCTCAAATGTCTCGTCTGTGCTCGACATCGAGGTGTTCGAGCTCAACAATTAATGGGACAGCTACCAGCTCAACGTGTCACTCCATCCCCACCATTCTCACATACAGGAGTTGATTACGCTGGTCCAGTATCAATTAAATCTTGGAAAGGAAGAGGATCAAAGGTATACAAAGGCTGGATCTGTGTGTTCGTCTGCTTGACTACTTCAGCAGTCCATCTGGATCTCGTCAGTGATTATTCATCATCAGGATTCATCGCAGCTCTCAGACGATTCATCCATCGTCGAGGTGTCTGCACATCACTCTACAGCGACTGTGGGACAACGTTTCAAGGCGCATACTCAGAAATCAAACGACTCTTCGTCCAAGGAACTCAGGAATCAAGAGATCTACTCGATTGGGCCACAGTACATCAGATTACATGGCATTTCAATCCACCAGCAGCTCCTCACATGGGTGGAAAGTGGGAGGCAGCTGTGAAATCACTGAAACACCATCTAACTCGAACCATTGGAGAATCATCATTCACGTTTGAGGAATTTACAACTCTTCTGACACAGGTGGAGGCGATTCTCAACTCACGACCCATGGAGGCTCTTTCAGATGACCCTCAGGATCTATCATCACTCACTCCAGGTCATTTTCTCATCGGAAGACCACTCAACGCCATCATTGAACCTTCACTCATCGACACGGATGTCTCAAGGCTATCCAGATGGCAGTTCATTCAACAACGTGTTCAACATTTTTGGAGACACTGGTCCAACAGCTATATCCAACGTCAATTGGCCCGTACCAAGTGGCACCAGGCTCGCCATGACATTCAACTCGGCTCACTAGTCCTGCTCACGGATGAACGAACTCCTCCAACACAGTGGCCACTAGCCAAGGTAATTGCTCTGCACCCTGGAAAGGACAATCTGACCAGAGTGGTAACCATTCAAACGGTCAATGCCACTCTCACTCGACCAATCTCCAAGCTCGCACTCCTGCCACTTGCTCCAGAGCCAGATGCCTAGGACATCTCCAATCGTTTCACCAATCCAATGGATCAATCAAGGACTCAATCAGCAACCCTGTTCCTGATGGCGGGCGGAATGTTGCGTAAATACCAAATGTTCGCGCCAGAACACTTGGTAAATTCGCACTCTACTGCATCAGTGGTGCTGCGACTGACGCGCACCCTGATAGTCAACTCCCCGAGGCAGATAGACGATTACGCGCCAACCGGCACAATTAATCTACACGCGGTGGCTAACTACACGTGCTCAGTATTTATAAAGTGTTCATAACGGAATTCCAATTATCCAGTGCATCTTGTACAAATCTACTCAACGACTCATCCAGGACAATTCTCCACCATCGGAAATTCAGGTACCAATTTCGTGTCCTTCATAATAATTTAATAATAATGAATTGGTTAATAATAATAATTAAAAACGTAACCTCTCGATTGTTGTTATGCCGGTATCTCGGGATCATGCTTTACATACTATATAAATTATTTTACATTTTGAATCAGCATTCACAAGAGATTAAATAATATTCAGTCTTAATAATATAATACCTGCATGACTCATTAATTAAAATTGTCTTCAGTTCAAGTCGTTGTCATACCTGGATGAGGTGACGTCACTGATCACCAGGTATGCAAATAATCTTATAATCTCTTGCCTTTATTCAAGCCTTTCTTGTGACTGCTGAGTTCAGTTCGCGTTCTGACTCTCCTCCGTGCTCTTCACTCGTATCATCGCTCGTACTAACTATTGTCGCGTCATTAATAATTTTTATTGTGATAAAATAATAGATCAACAAACTCATGCAATTAATTAAATCTGAGCTCGTATTCAAATCTTGGTAAAATTGATTAACTCAACGCTCTTATTAAAACCTTAAATTGATATTTGTGTATGGTGCCAACATATTGATAACTCGTCTTTATGATTATAATTACAGTACTTTCAAATACTTAATTTAATAATAATTCTCGTATTACTTAATTAAATAGTTCAAATAAATTAAGAAGTTAAATTTATGATAGTTATTAAGAGTCAAGTGTTCACTAATTTTAAACTGTGATATTTTATATAATAAACGAGAAAACCACGAATAAGTGTTTATAATTTCTTTTCAACACCCAGATCCGGTATAAATAAATATTTAATGTTAAGTTAATTTACACTTAGAGATTTGTAAAGCTCAAAGACTCTACTTTAAGAATATAAAATCGTTTTTTGTAAAAAATTGCGTAAATTATGTGTAAATTCAATTTAAAACAAAAAAGAATTTTTCTCATGTTAATTAAATGGGAAACTAAAATAAAAATAGCGACCCCTTAGAGTTGAGCTACACTGAGAAAACAATTCATTTAAATGAAATGAGGCTCGTTAACTATAAATAAATCTCTTATTTAAATATCACAAGAAATATTTATTTGATACAAATAAATTGATTTATTTGAGACAAAGTTACAGTATATTTGAATGAAATCCAGATTTGTTTATAGTTAACAAATATTTCTTTGGTGCTAACAATGATATATTTCAACCAAATCAGATTTGTTAACTATAAATAAATGGTATGTTTGAATACAGTAAAATCTCTATAAAGTTCCGCTGTGAATAGTTCCGTTCTCCTCAATGTTTTCCCCTTCTCTTTAATATTTCCCCTTCGTTCGCACGACATTAGGCGGAGCATGTTTATATGTGTGAGAGCATAAGTGTGAGGTCGATAAGATAGTTACCCTAGCAGTTTTGTAAATGCTGAAAAAATGTCGCAATTATATAGTATTAATGCGGTATTTTTTCAGCATTTTTTCGGTTGTTTTGGTCAGTTTTTTTATCGAAAAATTACGGAACATTTACCGTAAAAATGCCATACATTTACGCTAAAAATTTAGAATATTTACGCTGAAAATGCGGCATATTTACGGTAATAAGGCGGTAAAATGATTGTATTAAAACCATATTTAAAAAATTGTGTAAAATTAAATAACGCTCGGACTGGGATTCGAACCCAGAACCTCCTGAGGACATGTCGGCTACTCTACCATTTGAGCTACCCAGTCTATACCATATTGTTTTTTTGCTTATTCTATAAACATTAAGCCACACCGTCCATCTTACGATAAGCATATTTAAAATTAAATAATATAATTATATATGTGAAATAATATAACTTTTCGATTTTAGAAAATTTGCAATTTTCTAAGTGAGAAATTAAAAATTGAAATTAAAAATAGAATATATTTACTTAACATATGTATTATTTTATATTAATTACTGCTAAATACCTAATTAAAAAATAATATTCTACATATTTTTTATTCAAAAACAGTATTTACTTTTTGCAAAGTAGCGATGGAGAATAAAAAGCAAAATTTAAAATTTTTCATTTTATTCATTTCTAACATAGAAGTGAACTAAAATAAAACTAAATCTTTAACAATTGTCCATTTAACAATTTGGGCATTAATGCGGTAATTGTATAGTATATTTTTGGTAACTGTACAGCATAAGTGCAGTATATATACTGGATAACTACAGTATAAAAACTGGCCAAAACAACTATAGTTTAACCGCATTATTACCGAATTATAACGGTAAATATACGGCATGAGCATAAATGCCGAAAAATTACGGTATTTTTACGGCATTCTCAAAACCGCGAGGGTATTTTCTAAACCTTAGCCTTATCTTTTCTTAGCCTTATCACCATAAAAATATAAACATAACCCTTGCTGTATAAATATAAGTATCGGTAAACATGTAATATAAACATTATAAAAATAGATACTTATTTAGTTAATTAATAATTATTCTAATATTACTCATCATCCTTAAGTCTCAGTGCATAATGTCAGATAACTTAACTCATCAAGTTGCTCAAAAACAGCTAATTTTGGAAAATAAGCCTTCCTGTCGCTTAACACCAACAAAAACTCGATATTATTAAGCTGCTCGATGAAAATCACTCAAAAACTGACATAGCTGATCAATACGGAGTAACAAGAACTGCAATTTACAAAATATATAAAGCTCGTGACAAGATATTAAATGATAATAATAATAATGTTACTTGTGATAATATCGATAATTATTATGATAAAAAATTGTTTGATCAAAAAGCATTAGAAGCAGTTAACATATTACAACACTGGCATCAAATCAATTGTGATTTTAACAATCAAGATGTTATTAATGATTGTAAAGTTTTAGATAGTATAAAAAAACGTATACTTAATAAATAGTTTTATTTATGATGTAATTGAAATAATATAACTTTAAACAATTAATATAAAATATGTGTCAATTGTATTTAATTCTGACAAATTTTAAAAGTTATCAATATAAAACGAATATTTAAATTTCCCGGGCACTATTTCAGTGTATTGGTGAGTTACCACTCTTTGGATTCATTGGTTTATAAAAAATAAGCCACGCCTCTTTACGATCTACTTTGAATAGTTTCCTACCCCCGAGACCGAAACTTTATAGAAAGTTTACTGTATACTCAATCAAAGCAATGATTTTTAGTTTTAGGTTATAGGAAAGCAGTAAAAGTAGACATATCGAACGTTTGGGGTTAAATGGGCAATTCTTTTGGAATTATTAATTATACTGAAATTAACAATAATACTATGAAGTTAGTCGACGTTTTTAATTTTTAATTTTTTATTTATTAAATTAGATCTAGAAAATATTTTTTTAAAATTGCACTTATAATTTTTCAAGTTTTTTACGAATGAAGTTTTTTAAAACAATTTCTTTTGTAACAATTTTTTCAATAAAAAAAATTCTAAAAATTTTTAAATAACGGCTAACTTAATTTTCATAAATTAACAGACATCTGTCAATTTTTAGGACTTTTATAATAATAAAATTATCACGAAAAAATTTTAATTAAAAAGTTCCACGCCTAAAAATTAAAAAAAAATTACAAGTGCATTAAAATATGTTTTTTATCGTTGATCTGTAATAAAAATTAAAAAAATTGACAGCTGCCTGCTAACTTCAGCATCATAATTATTAATGTCTATTATAGTTAATTATTTCAATACATATTTGTCTAAGCATATATATATATATTTTTTTAAATTTTATTTATTTCTACAAAAATTAAACAAAATATATTTGTAAACTGAGTTAATTTTCATTATTTATTTTTTACAAATCACGTCGAGAAATAACAGTGTGGGGGTTTATATATATATATATTACTCCACTTATTTATATCATTTATATAATTAATTATTAACGCGTGTATGCAGCAACCTTCGCTTTATTAATCACAATTCTCAATTAGTAATACAAAAATAATTAGTTATTTTATTCTTAAAGTAGGATCACATGTATATGTATATTTAATGGTTAGATTAGTAATCATAATAATAATTCAACTGCCAACCGTACGGAGAAGGTCTCAGTCGGTAATTTTTGTATAGTTGAGTTGCCTCCACTGGTGTACAGTGTGTGAGGTTTGACTTGTGTATATGTGTCCATGTATGAATGTGTGCGTGTATATCCCCTACAACAGTGGCGACCGTAGCGACACCAAGCGTAATTCACTTAAAGTGAGATTTGTTAATAGTTAACAAATCTTTATTTAAATGAAATAAATGAGTCGATTCAGTTAAATAAACCAAAACGAGGTAGTATTTGATTCAAAGTAATATATATTTTAATAAAAGAAATTTGTTAACATAAAATATATATTTTTAATTTATTTTAAATAAATCTGCGCATTTGAGCCAAACAAACTGTTTTTTCAGTGTATAGGGCTCATGTTTGGTGAGGATTTTTTTTTATATCAAATAGAAACATTTGAGAGGGTAAGAGTTAAAAAAAAAAATTAAAAAGTTTTTTTGAAGCACCCTAATATACATATATGTAATATATATAAATATATGAAAAATTGATGTGGATACTTAAATGAAAGGTCTTAATGAGTGTAACATCGGGATAAGCTTATATCTTTAAAAATGTCAATAGTTCACAAGATACAAGGTAATTTCATAATTATCTATCTAGAGATAGAACATTTTCGAATGCAGCCTAAATACTTATGATAATAAACTGACTATCGGTGAAAATGATATGAAACCTTGAAAAGTCACGAATTCAAATCAAAACCTTTGCAATAACACTAAACTTCACTTAAAAAAAACCGATTTTGTCATCTGAATGACTATCCTGGACAGAAAATTTTTCCTTATTCTCTTAATAATACAGATAATAATCGTTAAAATGTTTGTTCTCATAATTTTTTTAGAAAATTTATTATTAAATTATTGATTAAATTTATTTCTCTTTCTGGTCACTAGTCAGTACCTGATAACTTTTATTTCTACCTTAAACTTGTCTGGCTCGCCGTCCAAACAATGTTTGACAAAATACTCTACTCGGGAACTTTATTGTTTCATACGTAAACTCGTACTTCAAACATAACTTTGTCATCCGTACGATAAGTTGTTTATGAGAACGTGCTCAGCACATACTAGTTTCTGTGCTATTGTGTTGCAAACTTTAATTTTTTTTTTAAATAAAAAAACCACGAATTTTTTTTATTAAAAGAATAAGACAATTGGGTTAATAAAAAATCTCTGTGATTTGGTGGAAAAAAAGGTTGACAGATCAAAGATGTTTTTTCCAAGCATTGTGTTGGTGAAAAATATTTTTTATTAAAATTTTTCAATTTCCTCTTAACTGTACGCTATTTTAAAACTTTCCAATAGCGCATGAGGACATGGAATTATTTCCTTTGTTACTGTTTGAAGAGCGAGTACACGTTCTGGGAATAATCGAAAAGGAAAAAGGGAGCGAAGACCCGGGAAAAAGTTAGAATGAAGATATTGAAGCTCTTGCTGAGAAATTGGGTATATTGTAAATGTTGAAAAGTTGAGATGAAGTCTTAAATAGACTTGTATTTGCTCGTTCTACTTTACAATCAAAATGATAATAATAATAATAATAATAATAATAATAGTATATTTTGTCAGACATCAATAGCGTATGTAAAGGCGCAATATTTTATTTATATTATTATTTATTTAATCTAGCAAAAACATTTTTAATGGAACTTCTATATTCAACAGGTCGATTTTTTTTATATTTTATTATTTAAAGAAATATTAATATTTTATAATTAATAATAATAACTAGCGACCTTTCAGTCACTATGTGAATACTATGTACTTGTGAACTATAAATAAATAAAATTTTGCTTTATTAAATAATGATTTTTGTTAAATTGCTCTGTACTTTCTTAAATATTGACATTTTTAAAGATATAAGCTCATCCCGATGGTACACTCATCACGAGCTTTCATTTGAGTACCCACATGCATTTTTATGTATTTTTCATGTATTCATATATATAAATATATAAAATATATGAAAAATTGATGTGGGTAGTCAAATGAAAGGTCTCGATGAGTGTAATGTCGGGGTGAACTTATATCTTTAAAAATATCAATATTTCACAAGATATTTGTTAAATTGCACTGTACTTTCTTAACTATTGAAGTTTTTAAAGATATAAGCTCACCCCGATGTTACACTCATCAAGAGCTTTCATTTGAGTACCTACATGCGTTTTGATATATTTTTCATATATTTATATGTATAAATATATAAAATATATGAAAATTGATGTGGGTACTCAAATGAAAGGTCTCGATGAGTGTAATGTCGAGGTAAACTTATTTCTTTAAAAATGTCAATAGTTCTCAAGATACAAGGTCATTTCTTAATTATGTTTCTAGAGATAGAGCATTTTCGAATGCAGCCCGAATACTTATCATAATAAATTGACTATCGGTGAGAATGAAATGAAGCTTTGAAAAGGCACAAATTCAAGTCAAAACCTTTGCAATAACACTAAATTTCACTAAAAAAAACCGATTTGATCATATGACTACCCTAGAAAAAAATTTTTCTTTTTCTCTTAATAATATAGATGATAAAGTTGCTTAAAAAATTATTATTATTATAAAAATTATTTTATTTATGTTCTGTAGAGCAACAACAGAAGAAAAATAATCTTGGATTACTTAAATATTGAGCCGACAAGTTTAACGTGGCTCTTATTATTCATACGTTCATGTTTACATATATATTTATATTTATGTGTTTATTTATACACAGACTCGGATTTGCAATCCAGATACGAAAGTCTGAAAAACCCCACAGAGAATTTTATAGCAGGGGATATTTTATGCAACTCTGATGTTGCGTTTCAAGATAAATCATACCCTTGAGGTTTATGTTTATGTTATAATGACGAAGGAAGTGCCATTATTGGTTTTTTTATTTTTTATTTTTATCGTGACCTAAATAAGACTCCGAAGCGTAATTATTTTTATTGAAGACTCGTTGGTGGCTATTTTTCCGCGGGGAATTTTTCCCAGAGAGTATTTGCCAAAAAAATCGGCAATTGGGCGCCAATAAATCCCTGAAATTTGATGGGTGTCCCGTGTAATAAAAAATATCAATAAACTTGGTGATAAAAAAGTAACAGATAGATATAAATGAAAAAATTTAGAGTTTACCTGTGAAGCCGCGGTTACTCACCCCGTCTCGACGGTTTTTTTTTCCTCGAGCATGGGATTGGGTGGTAGAAGTACAAAGTCGAGAACTAGGAGTGAAAAAATCTAGAAAAGAGAGAAAGAATGGGCGCGAAGGATATCCCCGTGTTGACACCGACTCCCTCGGGCCGGCCCGATCCGACATTTGAGCCAAAGCCTGAATCCATTTTTCGAGTCTTTTTATTGCTTTGCACCCAACACCCAGCACTACCCCACAACTCCTTGTTATAATTTACGGCACCGATGAATGGCCAAATTTTTTCTAAAGAAACGCTTTTGAGCCTTCATACTTGTATTAGCATAGAGAGAAAGTTGTTCCTCCACCCCGCTTGGAGGCTTGAATCATTTAGAAACCATTTTTCTTATGTACTCAAACACCCTCGTTACATTTGAAATCATCCTTCATTCATACTAAACCTCTTTAAATTTTATTTTCTCTAGTCCTACACTTTTATGATCACATTAATTTTCCTTTTTTCTTGTTCATCGCTCCTTCAAGTACATTTTAAATTACTTTAAGGACTTACTTTTATGGTAATGTTTCTTTATTTTGAATTTTTACGGAATTTTTTTTTTTTAACAATTAAAATTTTTTTTTTTAAGAAAATTTTTTATAATAATAATAATAACTAGCAATCTTGCAGTCACTATATGACTGCGGTGACTTTTAAACCACACAGAAAAAAAGGTTCACTTGAGCCAAGAAAATATTTTTCTTCCTAAATATTTTCTTGAGCTAAAAAAAAAAAATTTTTTTTTGACAAGAAATTTCACTTATTCCAACAAAATTAATTCTCTTGCTTTAAGAAATACGTATTTTGATCCAAGAAAATTTATTTAAGTCAAGAAAATCTTGTTTTGAGAAAATTCAACCTCTTGCTCCAAAAAATTTTGTTCTTGATAGAAGTAAATTTTCTTGTCTTGAGAAAATTTCTCTCTTGCTCCAAAAAATTAAATATCTCGATAGTAAATTTTCATTAATATTTTTATTGACTATCATGTCAAATAGAAATATCAAAGATATTGAATCGTTTTTTTTTCATTCAATATGTATAATTGCATGCTAAAATAGTATAAAATAGGTATCAAATATTCAAGAGAAAAATTTTCTCAAGGTAAGAAAATTTTTTTCTTAGCTGAAGTAGGTGGCGCTGCTTTCCTAAAGTATCTAAAAATCTTGATCAAATATAAAAATTTATTGTATCAAGTATTTATGATAATTTGAATTAAGAAAAAATTACTTTCACCAAGAATAGAATTTCAAGAAAAATTTTTACTTCGGCCAACACAACTTCGGTCTTCCTTCAGGCACCCGAAAATTTTCTTGAACCAATAATTTTGTTCTCCAGTCAAGAAATTTTTCTTTTTGTGTATAAATAAATAAAATTTTGCTTCATTAAATAATGACTTTTGTTAAATTGCACTATACTTTCTTAACTATTGACATTTTTAAAGATATAAGCTCATTCCGATGTTACACTCATCAAGAGCTTTCATTTGAGTACCCACACGCATTTTAATATATTTTTCATATATATATATCTATCTATATTAGGGCGTTTCAAAAAAAAAAAATTTTTTTTTTCTTGAAACCAGGCTCAAAAGTTTCGTTTGGATGCCAAAATAGGTCTCTGAAAATATGAGCCCTTAATATTAATATTAAAGTTGTCCGCCGCGCACTTTTCGATTTCCCGTAAGAATAACACAGGAAAAAAGTTTTTTTTTTTCTGATTTTTGTAACTAATGAACCATCGATTGCTTTGGAATTTTAATCAAATATTTTTGTAGAGAATTGAACGCTCTACAAAAAAGCTCTGATATCATTTTTCGATTACTCAACTCATTCAAAAGTTATTCAAGGTCAAAGTTAAATTCATTATCAATTTAGTCGTTTTCTTTATAATCCTCCGAATTTTATTAGTTTCAAGGTCTTAAAATGAATTGAAAGTTTATTTTTAAGGTCTTGGAGTTTAAAAAAAATAAAACTATTATCTTTGGTCATTAAAGATTGCAGTAATTTTATTGAAAAATCATTTTTAAATAGATTGCACATAAAAATAAGTTTAATTTTATTCATTGCCTGAAGAGTTATTCGTGTTTTTGCGTTTTCTTAATTCAGACCAACAGACAAGTGAATTTATTTAACATGTATGTATTCACAACTAATAAATATTATATATTAATTACTTAAAACATAACAAATTAAAAATGTATTACTTCTCATAAATATGAATTTTTTTTGTCTAAAAATGATTTTTACACATTTACATGAAATTGATCTTGCTGAAGAGTTGTCTTATTGTAATTGGGATATCTCTGCCGATGTTCGCGAACTACTTGCAATAAGTATTGCAGTTGTTGCTCATCTTTTGTGAGGTAATTGTTGTATTCCTCAATCAAAGCAACACCTCGTTCAGCTACATCATTAGTGACTTTTAACGTATTGAAATATTCTGAACATTCCTTATATGAATCATTTCTGCACCATGTTGAAATATCATCCTCCAAAAAATCGCATGGCAAATCGAATTTTTTGAATAGTTCTAGCGAATTTTTGGAGACAAAATCACTCAAATCTTTTTCCAATAAAGATTCAAGATCTTGCTCCATAATCTTATACCTTTGACGCATTGGTGTAGAACTTTCCCGATTTTGAATTGCCGCAACAATTTTTTTTTTTCACATCAACAGATACATTGTCGTCAAATAATGAGATTGTGGTCAATTCTTCATTTAAATACCACAAGTGTTCCATCATTTTCTGACAAGCTCGTTGTAACAGTGGCGAATTAATTTTTTTAGAATGAATCAAATTCTTCATAAATTCTAAGTCATTGTTTGGTGCTTGGATAGCAGAAGTTGAATTATACCATACTTTGATGTAAAATAAAATTACAAAAATACAAATTCTGCGTAAATTTTTCTTTTCTTGATCACGAAATAAAAATATTTTCAAGCTGTAAATAGCCTTAGACATCCATCGCGCATGGTGCATTGCACCAGGTCGTTTAAAAGAAAATGATTTTTTATAAGAACTATCAAGAAACACTAAACATAGGAGTAAAAGTTCTTGATAATCATCTCGAGGCTGTGACATCTAAAAAAAAAAAAAAAAAAAAAAAAACAACAACAAATTAATCAATTGTAATTTAAAGATTTAAAAGTCTCAATAAGAGTAATAAACCATTTGTACCTGTAGGCAGTTGTTAATGAAAGTAACAATTTCAGCTTTTTTTTCTATTAAAGTATTTGCTACAGTTTCATCCTCAATTCCACTTTTATAATTGGATTGATCAACTTTGTCCCAGAATTTTTTAAATCTAACAAATATTGGAACGTTAGGACTCGATGTCGTTTTTCAAAGAACTTCAAAATCTCTCAAAATAATCTCCATTATGTGATGGCGACATGGAAGCCATACTAATTTTCTGCCAAGTTCTTTTTCGATTAAAACACAAGTTCCTTTGTAAATACCTAAATCACAAAAAGATACCAAGATAAAATCAATCATACAAACTTTATAAAAATTCAATGAATCATACCAGTATTTACAGGTGGCGTATCAAAACACATTGCTTTCACATATGGAGCAACTTCCCACTGATTCAAAGTGTCAATAACAGCAGAAGCTTGTTTAAGAGCAGTTCCGTCGTCAGCTTTTGGAACTCCGAGAAGTTGATCAACCCCAGAAACTGATAAAAGAACTGCAATACGGTCCACAGTTTTCGTGCTTGCGATATCACTGAGAATTTTCCCGTGCCAATGCACTACATAACGGTCGTCTTTGTGAAATTCAGATTTCAGATCCTTAGCAATATCTGACCTAAATTTAATTCGCGTTCGATAAATTGTACTGTAACTCAGATTAAGAGTTGACAGATTGATTCCCACACTTTTGTACGCAGCAGATAAAATAAAAATGGCATTCCTGTGAGTCACTTGTGATCGATCAAGTGCAGCACAGAGTTCAGGTGTCATTACATTCAATTTTGGAGTTTGTTTCGGTTGGCTAAGTTGACTTTCAAAATCAGATACATCAGTAGATATATGACTCGATGTTGTTGCTGATAAGTTAGATTGAAATAATGAAGATTTTTGACTCGCTAGAGCCACATTAGCGTCAGGTTCGTTTGTATCTAAAAATAATTATTGAAAGTATATTGCAACAGTAATACATGAATAATTGAAATAGCAGTTGATCTAGAACTTACCAACAGGCTCTACGTCCATAGCATCTTCAGTATTTTCCGCTGAGCTCAATTGAACAACATTATCAATCAAACCGAATCTACTTTTTGATCGCTGACCTGATAAGAACAACTTTTTATCATCAGTGAGATATTTTTCGACATTTACTTTGGCAATGTCGAATAAATTTGCCAATTTTTGATGGAAAATTGCTTCATTTTTTTTCTGTATTGCAGACCGTTTTCGTTGAGAAGACTTTTGTAATTTTTTGTCTTCTTCTAATATTCTTTCAAATTTTTTTAACGCATATTTTTTCCCACACGTTGGGATGCCAGCCTCAGACCACTTTTTTCGAGTTTATCAAATGTTTTTTGAAGACTTCCTCTATAATTTATTTTGAGAATATTTTTATGATAAAAAAATACCGCAATAACCTCTTTTATTAAGGGAAGTTTACGTCCAACAAAATCCTCCACTGGATCACTAATAATGCTGATCAATTTATTCATTTTCAATGTTATCATATAATTCACAAAGAAAATTTAAACTTGAAAATTATAAATATTCACTAATTGCTCACGAGTTTCCACAACTTATGTAAACAAGACGTCTATTAAATAGAAATGTCAAAACAATCAATTAATCTAATGAAATGATGACATTTACACTCAGCGCCATCTGATTATCGATTTTGAAATGACAATTTTAAAATAACTGATAACCAATATCTATAGAGCTAACTGTCATTGATAAATTGTTTTAAGTACTTCGTCCATCTTTATCATACAGCGAAAAATATTGGTTAACAATCCTCAGAAGTCTAATTAGTATTTTATAAAATATTTGGGGAACATTTTTTCTAAAAACAATATTTTTGCCAAATCATGCAGAAAAACGGCTAAATTGATAATGAATTTAACTTTGACCTTGAATAACTTTTGAATCGTAGTTGAGTAATCGAAAAATGATATCAGAGCTTTTTTGTAGAGCGTTCAATTCTCTACAAAAATATTTGATTGAAATTGCAGAGCAATGTGCGCTTCATTAGTTACAAAAATCAGAAAAAATTAATTTCGGCGGATTATGAAGAAAATGGCTAAATTGATAATAAATTTAACTTTGACCTTGAATAACTTTTGAATGAGTTGAGTTTCAATGAGTTGAGTTCAATTCTCTACAAAAATATTTGATCAAAATTCCAAAGCAATCGATGGTTCATTAGTTACAAAAATCAGAACAAAAAAAAAATTTTCTTCCTGTGTTATTCTTATGGGAAATCGAAAAGTGCGCGGCGGACAACCTTAATATTAATATTAAGGACTCATATTTTCAGAGACCTATTTTGGCATCCAAACGAAACTTTTGAGCCTGGTTCCAAGAAAAAAAAAAATTTTTTTTTTTTTGAAACGCCCTAAAATATATACATATATATATATATATATATATATATATATATATATATATATATATATATATATATATATATATATATACTAGCGATTTCCCGCCCGCTTCACTGGGCGAATTGAAAAGGAAATAAATTAAATTTTAAGTTTTATTGTTATTTATTTTTTTTCATATTTTCTATATCTCAAATTTCTTTTCTATATCTCATGTGTTTAGAAAATGCAATGCTTTTAATCTGTTACATTTTCGCAATCCCGTAATGAGAACAATTCATCGATTATGTGATCAGCAAAAATAAAATGTATGTAAAATTCGTAGTCCGTTGACTGAATAGCTATATGTAATGTTAAATTTTGGAAACGTTACAATGACTTTTTTGCCGCTGCCAAAGAGACGATTGTTGTAAGAAAATATCACTATTAAGTAAGAAAAATATTTAAATCCGTTGACCTTGGAGGCCATCCCGGTATTTGTCTGTTTCTCTTGAGATTCAAATTTTATATTTGTAGGAACTGTATTTGAAGAATATGAATTTTTTGACAATTATCATTCCCGCACTCCTATGTGGGGGAGGAACTTCGTAAGATCCTATTCGAGATGATTTTTACATTATAAATAAAAGATTCCAACAAAACTTCGAGTCTATAAAAACTATCGATTGGAAATGAGAAATTTTCATTGTTAACGCCCCCACAATCCCTTTTGGGGTTAGAATTCGAGAAAATCCATTTTCAGCTGAACTTGACATTGTACACGAAGATTCTTACCAAATTTAGAATCTGCAGCAGTTACAGTTTGGAAATTAAAATTTTAGATTTTAATACCCACCCCCGCAATCCCTATCGGAAGTAGAATTTTTTGGAATCCGTTTTGAGATGATCTCCTCATGACAAATGAAAGATTCCGACCTAATTTCGAGTTTGTAAAAGTTACAGTTTGGAAATGAAAATTTTAGATTTTAACACCCAGCCCCGCAATCCTTGTCGGAAGTAGAATTTATTGAAATCCGTTTTGAGATGATCTCTTCATGACAAATAAAAGATTCTTACCAAATTTACAGCTTTTAGAAGCTAAATTTTGGAAATTAAGATTTTTTTTATTAACACCCACCCACGCAATCCTTATTGGGGGTGATTCGTCGTTAAATCCGCTCTTAGATTATTTCTACACCACATGTAGAAGATTTTTACCAAATTTGGAGTCTATAAGAGCTATTTTTTACAAACGGGAAATTTTCATTATCAACGTCCCCGCAATCCCTTAACTGAACTGGACATCATACACGAAGATTCTCACCGAATTTGGAGTCTGTAGAAGTTACAGTTTGGAAATGAAAATTTTAGATTTTAACACCCACCTCCGCAATTCCTATCGGAAGTAGACTTTATTGAAATCCATTTTGAGGTGATCTCTACATAAGAGATAAAAAATTTCTACCAAATTTAGAGTTTTTAGAAGCTATATTTTGAAAATTAAGATTTGTCATGGTTAACACTCACCCCCACGATCATTATTGGAGTTGATTCGTTGTAAAATCCATTATTAGATCATTTTTATATCACATATAGAAGACCTTCACTAAATTTGGAGTTTATAGGAGCTATAGCTTGGAAATTAAAAATTTTAATTGTTAACACCCACCCCCGCAAACTCCTGTGAGGTATCTTAAAATTCGTTCGTATATTATTTCTACATCTCTTAGCGAAAATTCCTACCCAATTGGAGTCTGTAGGAGCTATAGATTAAAAATTAAAAATTTTCATTGTTAATACCCACCTCCGCAACCCCCTGTGGGTTGAGATATCCTAAAATTCGTTTATAAATTATTTTTACATCACTTACAGAAAATTCCTACAAAATTTGGAGTCTGTAGGAGCTATAGTTCGGAAACTTTTAATTTTTATTGTTAACGCCCACCCCCGCAATCTATATTGGGAGTAGATTGTCATAAAATCCGCTCGTAGATCATTTCTACATCACATATAGGAGATTCCTACTAAATTTGGAGTCGATAGGAGCTATAGTTTAAAAATGGGAATTTTCCATTGTCAACGCCCCCGCAACCCCCCTTGTAGGTGGAATTTCGTAAAATCCGTTCTTAGCTGACCTCTACTCGGCGAAAGGAATATTCCTACAAAATTTCAAATCTCTACGCCTTATGGTTCCAGAGATATCGTGATGAGTCAATATATAGGTGGAAATCTCTTATTTATATATAGAAGATATATATATATATATATATATATATATATATATATATATATATATATATGTATATATATATATAAGCAACGCTATTCTTATTGCCGAGGCTGACGGCTGTCGAGTATCGTGAGGCCCGAGATCTGTGACGTAAGGTCTTACCCCCAGCCCGTGACAAGACTCGCCCCCACTCAACGAGGGTTGAGAGGACTACGAGAGAGATTGTTAGGGGCATTCCGACGCCACCCTTCATGAGGACCTCACGCGATGGGTCCTAGTACAACACCACCCAGTCATTGTCATCCCTTAATTATATTGGCTTTCATTAGCTGTCTCATTCCGTAGTTATTGTCGGGTTATTACTTGTAGTAATAATGTATATTATAGTATAATGTAGTAATTATGTATAAATAAATATGAGTGGTATATAAAATATAAACCTCGAGTCTTACAGATATATATATATATATATATATATATATATATATATATATATATATATATATGTATCTATATATATATATATAAGAGATTTCCACCTATATATTGACTCATCACGATATCTCTGAAACCATAAAGCGTAGAGACTTGAAATTTGGTAGGAATATTCCTTTCACCGTGTAAAGGTCAGCTAAGAACGGATTTTACGAAATTCCACCTACAAGGGGGGTTGCGGGGGCGTTGACAATGGAAAATTCCCATTTTTAAACTATAGCTCCTATTGACTCCAAATTTGGCAGGAATCTCCTATATGTGATGTAGAAATGATCTAAGAGCGGATTTTATGACAATCTACTCCCAATATGGATTGCGGGGGTGGGCGTTAACAATGAAAATTTAAAATTTCCGAGCTATAGCTCCTAGAGAATCCTAATTTTGTATGAATTTTTTGTAAGTGATGTAAAAATAATTTATAAACGAATTTAACGATATCCTACTCCACAAAGGGTTGCGGGGGTGGGTGTTAATAATGAAAATTTTAAATTTCCGAGCTGTAGCTCCTATAGGCTCCAAATTTGGTAAGAATCTGCTCTATGTAATGTATAAATGATTCAAGAGTGGATTTAATGACAGCCTACTCCCAATATGGATTGTGAGGGTGGGTATTAACAATGACAATTTTTAATTTTCAAGCTATAGCTCCTACAGACTCCAATTAGGTAGGAATTTTCTCTAAGAGATGTAGAAATAATATACAAACGAATTTTAAGATACCTCACAGGAGTTTGCGGGGGTGGATGTTAACAATTAAAATTTTTAATTTCCAAGCTATAGCTCTTATAGACTCCAAATTTGGTAAGAATCTTCTATGTGATGTAGAAATAATCTAAGAGCGGATTTTACGACGAATCACCCCCAATAAGGATTGCGGGGGTGGGTGTTGACAAAAAAAAATCTTAATTTCCAAAATATAGCTTCTAAAAGGCGTAAATTTGGTAGGAATCTTTTATTTGTCATGTAGAGATCATCTCAAAACGGATTTCAATAAATTCTACTTCCGACAGGGATTGCGGGGGTGGGTGTTAGAATTTCAAATTTCCATTTCCAAACTGTAACTTCTACAAACTTGAAATTAGGTAGGAATCTTTCATTTGTCATGAGATCATCTCAAAACGGAACCCAAAAAATTCTACTTCCGATAGGGATTGCGGGGGTGGGTGTTAAAATCTAAAATTTTAATTTCCAAACTGTAACTCCTGCAGATTCTAAATTTGGTAGGAATCTTCGTGTACGATGTCAAGTTCAGCTGAGAATGGATTTTCTCGAATTCTAACCCCAAAAGGGATGGTGGGGGCGTTAACAATGAAAATTTCTCATTTCTAATCGATAGTTATTATAGACTCGAAGTTTTGTTGAAATCTTTTATTTATAATGTAGAAATTATCTCGAATAGGATCTTACGAAATTCCTCCCCCACATAGAAGTGCGGGAGTAATAATTGTCAAAAAATTCATATTCTTTAAAGACAGTTCCTACAAATATAAAATTTGATAGAATCTGAAGAGAAACAGGCAAATACCGGGATGGCCTCCAAGGTCAACGGATTTAAATATTTTTCTTTCTTAATAGTGATATTTTCTTACAACAATCGTCTCTTTGGCAGCGGCAAAAAAGTCGACTAAGAATTTTACATACATTTTTTTTTGCTGATCACATAACCGATGAATTGTTCTTATTACGGGATCGCGAAAATGTAACAGATTAAAAGCATTGCATTTTCTAAACACATGAGATATAGAAAAAAAATTTGGCTACTCATTTTAAGAAAATTCGTAAAAAACAAGTACAAATAATTTTCTATGTATAATTGATGTTACGGAAGAAATTTTAATTAACAGCGAAATTCATCACAATTTAAGCTAGGCAGGTTTCAACTTCACTTATGAGACCTGCAATTACTTTTACTAAAACTTACAATGCTCATGAGTCATTCCATATGAAATCGTCTCAAAAAAAAAAAAATTGTTGCCGTCTCATTTTAGATTTTGGTGTAACTTTGAGAAACTCTTCTCTAGGGTCCCAAAGAACAAAATTTACACGAGTTTGATTTTTACAAGCGCGTGTTTTCGCCTATTTAAATAAAGACTTTTAAAAATCGATATTTTTAAGGCTTATTAACTTTTACTGTGAAATTTTTCTGTTTGAAGCTATCTGCATGATCAAGATGGAATTCACAGTGGGAAAGATAGTAGTTTAAGGAAAAATGAAGATAATTGGCTCGGACGAGTCCTTTAAATATAAGCAGCGTGCTGAAAATGAGTGTTTTTTAGTCATTTTTCGTGAATTTCAATCAACTCTAGCGTCTTAACTGTTGATAATTAAAAACTCATGCTCCGCGGGAATTAAGTATATATATCATAGACAAAATTCAGCCACAAGTTGACTTGAGCTGCCCACTCTTCATAGAAGAAAACTTTGCTCGAAGTTTTGAAATTAAAAAAAATTCCAATTTTCAGGTTATGAAACGAGCTTGTTGACTGCGCGATAAAAATCTGATACTCACAGAATCTATTGTTCTTACCTCCAACTTTAAACGACTACATCACTTGTTTTGTTATTTTCATTTTTAGTGCATTTGCGAGCCGTTTTTTTTATAGCAAAAATCAACTCAATTTTTTTTTTTTTAAATAACTGGTAGTTTTTATCTCAATTTTTTGTCTATAAAAATTCTGTCTTCACAACAGAATTTTTATATATTTTCATACATGCGTATAGAGATAAGCTTATTTTCAATATTTGACTGCATTGCATTGAAAAGTAAGTGAGAATAGACGTAAATTCAAACGAAAAATTAGAAATATTATTAATTATTAACAATATAAGTATACTCGAGAAGTAAATTCGAGTTCATAAGTATCAATTAAATTACTAATAACTTAATCTCTGTCACTTTCCAATTTATATATTTTTTTGTGATTCGATGCCGTCGATTGGAAAAGTAAGCAAAATGGAAAAGTAAACAAACTTCTTAGATTATCGGTGTCAAATTTCACGCATCAGCTTAACGCTATTGTTTCACTCACTCTTCGCTTGTCGCGTGCTTTCCCCGACCAAGTTAGGTTGCATGGTAGTAATTAAGCGGGAGAGCAGCGACATTTGGCCGTGGCGGATTTTTGAAGAACTTTAACTCTTTGTCTATAAAAGCTCAATTGTCATTGTTTCAGAGAGCGTTCTTTTGTTCAGTTCGGTTGTTTTAGTAAGTTGATGTGTATTGTGATTTCTCAATTCTTAAAAAAAGTAATGGAGTGTTCGATTGGTTTATTGTTGAAAGAAGATTGCCATAAATTAACGTTTTCACGATCATCAGAGTTGATCGATCAAAATAATCTGAATGAACATGAGAAATACTTATTAACTAAACGAATTCAGGCAGTATCTTTCACAGATATCTGTACCTATCATTATAAAAAATATGTGACTTATTATTTTTCTTTGTTTGGAAAAAATGTTGTGATCCATCAAGTGCTCATAAAAAACCTATTCTTAAGTCCTTGCGGGGAAGTAAGTGTAGAGTTGTGTGAAGCAAATGAGAATATTAACCTTCTACCAGGCCGAGCACTTTGTTCACGTTGTATGGAAAATTTACGAAAACCGAAACAAATGAAAATTATGATGATATTACCGATACATTATCGCGAAATTTTGATGATCTTGGGGTATCTTTTGATCCTAAGTACGAAGTTTTAGATTCACTTAATAAAATTTGTTCAATCGTAGAAGAGTCACCAATCCCACCTATCCAAAAATTAAGTATATCAAAAGAAAACGAAAAATTGATGAAAAAGTAAATCAAATATCAAGTAAAATACGAAAAAATTAGAAGCTACTTTTGATGTTGTGGAACATGAAAATAATAAAAAGACAATGATCATATTTGTTATAATGCAGACTATTTAGAGTTAATCGATGAATTGAAAATGAAATTTAAAGCATCTACAACGTTTGACGAGAAATATGAAATTTTAAGTTTATTACCGAAAAAGTGGACAATTTATAAAATACAGTCAGAATTTGAATGTAGTGAATATCTTGTAAAAAAAGCTAAAACACTGAGGGCACAATATGGAGTATTAGCGAAGGCTCCAAAAAAAGAAAGTGGACGTCAGTTGAAAACAAAAATTGTTGAAGCTGTTATAAAATTTTTCGAAGATGATGATATTAGTAGATTGATGCCAGGTCAAAGAGATTGTGTAACTGTACGCGATAAGAATAACGGAAAGTCTAAAGAACAAAAACGTTTAATCTTATTTAATTTGAAAGAAGCCTATGAAAAATTCAAGCAAATTCATCCAAACTTAGCCATAGGATTCTCGTCGTTTGCTTCACTTCGACCGAAGAACTGTGTTTTGGCTGGGGCTAGTGGTACACATTCAGTATGTGTTTGTTTGATCCATCAAAATATGAAGTTAATGTTAATGGCGTGTAAAACTAAACTTACCTATAAAGAATTACTGAAAAAGATAGTTTGTAATGATAGCAGTGAACAATGTATGTTATATAGCTGTAAAGAATGTCCAGGCACTGATGTTATTGATTCCGAAATATGCAATGAATGTGAATTGTCATCTGAAATTAATTTTAAGCAATGGGTTTCTACTGATCGCTGCAATTTATTAACTGTAGTTAAGAATGTCGATGAATTTAGAGATGATTTGAAAATACAAATGACAACTTTAAAACCTCATCATTTTATTTCAAAAAAACAATCCGAGTATTTGAGATACCTGAAAGAAAATTTAAAAGACAATTCAGAGTGTATAGCATTAGTTGATTTCTCAGAAAATTATGCATTCATGGTACAAGATGAAGTACAATCGTTTCATTGGACAAATAATCAAGCTACTCTACATCCCTTTGTAATTTATTTTAAAGAAGACGGTTTACTTAAGACAAAAACTTTATGTGTGATTAGTGATTATCTTACTCACAATACAGTATCGTTTTTTGCATTTCAGAAAATTTTTCTCGATTACATTAAAAACAGTTATCCGGAGTTTAAAAAAATTTATTACTTCAGTGATGGAGCAGCCGCTCAATACAAAAATAAAAAAAATTTTATAAATATATGTCGTCATGAAGCGGATTTTGGATTAAAAGCAGAGTGGCATTTCTTTGCCACTTCTCATGGTAAAAGTCCATGCGATGGAGCAGGTGGTACGATCGAAAGGACCGTAAGAAGAGCAAGCTTGCAACGATCTACCGATGACCATATTTTAACTCCAATCGCAATGCACGACTTTTGTTCTAATCAAATTTCTGGTATAAAATTTTTTTTTGTATCAAGCCAGGATGTAGAAGCTGCTGAGACATTTTTATCTGAAAGATTTATAAATATAAATACAATAAAAAATACGAGATCATATCATAGCTTTATACCAATTTCTCAAAATCAATTACAAGCGCGGAAGTATTCAGCTTCCGATAATTTTGATATTGTTAATATTGTAAAACCAAACCGTAAACGGTTGAATAAAAAATAATGTTCTAGTTGAAAAATTGTTCACAGTTACTGTCATTTTCGATAATAATTACTTCTAAAGACAATTTTACACCCCAAATATCCATAACTTTATTGAGACTAGAAAAATTTTAGATATTTATAGTTGTTTCTGATGGTAAGTAATTTTAATCCATTTGTAAAAACGTCCAGATTTTTGCTGTAAAAAAAACGGCTCGCACATGCACTAAAAATGAAAATAACAAAACAAGTGATGTAGTCCTTTAAAGTTGAAGGTAAGAACAATAGATTCTGTGAGTATCAGATTTTTATCGCGCAGTCAACAAGCTCGTTTCATAACCTGAAAATTGGAATTTTTTTTAATTTCAAAACTTCGAGCAAAGTTTTCTTCTATGAAGAGTGGGCAGCTCAAGTCAACTTGTGGCTGAATTTTGTCTATGATATATATACTTAATTCCCGCGGAGCATGAGTTTTTAATTATCAACAGTTAAGACGCTAGAGTTGATTGAAATTCACGAAAAATGACTAAAAAACACTCATTTTCAGCACGCTGCTTATATTTAAAGGACTCGTCCGAGCCAATTATCTTCATTTACCCTTAACCTACTATCTTTTCCACTGTAAATTCCATCTTGATCATGCAGATAGCTACAAACAGAAAAATTTCACAGTAAAAGTTAATAAGCCTTAAAAATATCGATTTTTAAAAGTCTTTATTTAAATAGGCGAAAACAAGCGCTTGTAAAAATCAAACTTGTGTAAATTTTGTTCTTTGGGACCCTAGAGAAGAGTTTCTCAAAGTTACACCAAAATCTAAAATTAGTCGACTTTGCTGATTAGACAATTTTAGATGGAATGACTCTCATTTAAAATTTTTTTTCTTCGTGTCAATTAATATTCATTTTTGGAAAAAAGCCACGGGAATCTTATAGTGATTGCACATTGAAAGTTACAATGAATTTTAGCTAGAATAATCATGTGGATAAAATATACAGACCAATTTGATGGAATTTGGAATCTGTGCAAGTCAAAACAATCTTCCAATTAAATTTTAAATCTAGATCTAAAAATACAATTCTATAAATCGCCCAGCGGAGCGGGCGGGTAACAGCTAGTATATATATAAAATCTAGAAAACGGTTGACCCTAAAGGCCATCTTTGCAACTTCCCGCCAATTCCATACCTAAACGCTTGAAATTGCACTTATGACGTTTCTGAGCTCTTCGAGTTCAAAAATACAAATTGTGTGTTATTTTGAGCTCTTCGAGCTCAAAAGTCTGATAGAAGTTTAATAAAACAGTATTTTTTGAATTTTCAAACTGCAATAATTTCTAAATGAATTAATCGATTTTCACGTGGTCGGCAGTATTCCACGCACTTTTTCAGAATCTATGATATACTTGGTCAGATCACGGTTTTGGTGGCGATCGACGTGATTTTTTGGACTCTAATAATTATTCTATTTCGTCAAAAACGATCCAAAAAGAAATCTCGAAGTTATGTGAAAAAAACACTTTTTTCGAAATTTTTCGTTTTCGATAACTCTCGAACGAATCAACCGATTTTGATAGGACTGGTGGCAATCGACGTGGTTTTTAAGCTTAAAAGCTGATTAGTTTTTGGAATTGATCGGTGAAGTCGTTTAGAAGTTATTTTAAGAAAACGATTTTTTAAAAAGTTTATTTTTGAGATTTCTCAAAATCTAGCGAACCGAATCGATTCAAATTTTTACGAAATTTAATGGCAATGATACTCTTTAGATCGCTACCTATTTCAATCCGATCGGTCGAGCCGTTCAAAAGTTATGAGAGGTTTACACACACACACACACATACGTTCAGCCGCACGGACACCATCGCGGGAATAGTCAGGAAAGCTTCCTGTGACCTTAGAACGTCGAGATCTGATGAAAACACGATTTTTGCAAAACGGAGTAAAAGCAATAACTTCCCGATTTTTGAAAATTCTCAATTTTCTTAGCGGAAAGTTAAAAATATAAATATATATTTATATTATATATATTGATGTGGGTACTCAAATGAAAAGTCCTGATAAGTGTAATGTCGGGGTGAGCTTACATCTTTAAAAATGTCAATCATTCTCAAGATACAAAGTCATTTCTTAATTATGTGTCTAGAGACAGAGCATTTTCGAATGCAGCCTAAATACTTATGATAATAAATTGACTATCGGTGAAAATGATATGAAACCTTGAAAAGGCACAAATTCAAATCAAGACCTTTGCAATGACACTAAATTTCACTAAAAAAACCGATTTTATCGTATGACTATCCTAGAGACAAAAATTTTCTTATTCTCTTAATAATATAAATAATAATAATAATTTGAAATTTAATATATAAACTAATAAAAAAGTAAGTAACTACAAAACAATAATTAAATTTTGAGGCAATCAATAAATAACGTATATAGATCAGAACAATTAAATAAATAGCTAGTAAAATATATAGCATACAACAAGTTTGAAAATTAATTAACGATCTGAAGGGCTAAAGGAAACAGTAGAAGTCAGTTGGGAATACATCACTTTTGTATTTATATATATATATATATATATATATATATATATATATATATATATATATATATATATATATATATATATATATATATATATATATATATATATATATATATATATATATACTTACACTTGGAAACCAATAGAGCCAGCGGGAGGTATATAACACCGTAGATTTTACATTTAATTGAATACGTACACGTTTAACATTAGTTTCAACAAGTTTGTTTGAAATGCGAGACCCTCTCACCTGAGCTGGAAGCTGCTCAGTGAATTTACCTGATTTACAATACACTAGACGCTGTTTGCCCGGGATATATTCACTGACATTTACTTCAAAAACACAGTGTCAACTTTCAAAACTGTTTATTATATTTAAAAGACTCAGGTATTATTATGATTCATATTTACGGGCGACTGGCCCGAGATTATTGTTCTCAGGCGAAGCGCTCGGGTTCGAATCCCGGTCTGGGATTATAACAAAATTTTATATTCCAAAGATCTTCTTTAATTCCTTTCTATTATATTATAAATTATTTTGAATTCGAAATTAAATTTAATAAAAATAATTTTCATTTAAAATTCATTTCAATTATTTTTTATTGAAAAAAACTTAAATTAGCAATAAATAAAATTACTAACCCATTCCATTATTTAATGTACAGAAGTGCGTTGCTTATAATTGTAATAAAAAGCTCAGCAAAGTAAAACAGTGGAGTCCATTCATAGAGATAGAGAAGTAGAATAATCGGAGCTTTTTGACAATACCGGATTGGGGAAATTGTCTAAGTGCATAGAATAGACAAGAGAACGTGAAATACACATCAAGAATCCTAGTCTCTACTCTGCTCTCTAGCTCACTAGACACTAGACACTAGACACCACTAGAATCGTGTTCTAGTGCTCATCGGAATGCTACAAATTAATACCGTCTTTCTTTTCATTCTTTTTTCCTTCCTCCGTTTCTTCATTGTTTTATTATCTTTTTTTCGTTGTATTCAACTCTCTTAACGAGACCCGTGCACATGCTCCGATTACTGCGAATTGTAAATGCTCCCAAGTGTGCTCATGCTTTTTCGATTATCGATTTTTTTTATCAATAAAATATAACCCACCGCTAATTACTTTTATACAAATATATTTTTTTTTTGCTCCATTTGGTAACTCATCAGTCATTAGTCTTTAGACTTTTATATGTTTGTTAAACATTAACTAGCCAACCCGAAATTAAGCCGATGTTTAATTAATTATTCTTTTTAAAATAAATTTTTTGCACAAGCTTTAACATAATATTTAATTTTTTAACGAAACTTTAATGACAATAATGATAAAACAAAAAAAGATGCTTTTATTAAAAGTTTCGCTACTCGGTTTAAATTTGCGGAAACTAATTTCAGGCATGAATTATTTATGAGAAGAGAAGTTGTTCTGAAATTATAACAAAAAATAGTTGTATTTATTAGCATAAAAATTTAGTGTTTGTAAAGTTTTATTGAAACTTGATAAACACACTTTGAGGGTTTAATGAGTTGGAGTGAAGTGAAGTGATTGTTATTGTGTAACTCTCGAATAATAAGACTAGACGCAAAGGAACAGAGGGAACATGTTATATACTATTACCAATTTAACTTAAAGTTTAGAGAGAGAGAAAGAGAGAGAGATGAGTTTTATTTGTCAAAATTTAGTGAGTAGGCTCTGCGCCGCGATTTCACTAAGTCGGATCGTTGAAAGTTAATTTAACTGTAAGCAAGGGGATTTATTACTTACGAGTTTTTAATTCGTCGGGTATTTTTCAGTCTTATATTTTTTTTATCACTATCAATATAAATAGAAGAGATTGAAATTTTTGGTGAATATTTACAAGTGGGGTCAACTATTTTAATTTTGATTTTTTTTAACTAAATTTCTATTTGATTTTATTGATATATTTTTTTTGAAAAATACATAAAAAAAATGAACAATTGAAAAAAAAAAAGTTGATTATCAAAATTTTAACAAATTTTCAAAAAAATTTACAAATTTTTTAGAAAATTGTGATATTCATTTTTTTTTTTAATTGTTCGTTTTTTTTTGTATTTAAAAAAAAAATAAATCAAAAAAGATAAAGTAGAAATTTTATCCAAAAACATGAGAGCCAAAATTTTTTCCAACTTTTGAAGGCAAAAAAGCTATCGAAATCTTTATTTTTTTCTTTCACGATATTTTTTATTATAAATGCACCGTAAAAACAAGCAGAATCAAAAAAAAAATTTGAAAATGTCAATTTTTGACCTAGTTATGGCCCAAAATGGGGTTGATCCCACTCGTAAATAATTACCAAATTTTTTTGTTACAAAAATTTTAGTTACAAGATAATCAAATTGATTAGCATTTAAAGTGATTACTATTTGGTTAACTATAAATAATTATCGCCAATTTGCTAATTAAACATTAGGTTGATTATTCCACATAATAGGGTATTAATTTTCAGGCTATCTAATTCAGTGAAAACATTCACGTAACCTCATCTCGTGTTAATAACAAAATTAGTATCTTTACATTTAATTAAGCTGTAATATACAACCCTAATTATTCTGTAAGTCTTATCATTGTTTTGACCAATTATAATAATAACAAAATTATAATAATAATAAAAAATATAGGAAATGATTAAAAAATTATCTTAGTTGTTATTATTATCCGAACAAAAACAGTTTCACTGTAAAAAAGTCGCGCCAAGTCCACACGTTCATAAGACTATTAGGAAAAAAAAATTTTTGTTTTTCTTTAAAAAAAGATACAAAATAAAAAAATTAAAAAATCCAAGTAACCGATATGATTGTTTTTGATTTTCGGAAATTAAAAAAAATTTTATTGTAAATTTAAAAATTAAAAAAAAAATTTTAGAACGTATTTAGTGTGCGTGGTTGCAAAATATTTTACTTTTAATGAAATTCGTAAAATCTATTTACTAGGACTTTAAAAAAATTGAAATAGACAATGACGCACACCAAGTACGTTCTAAAATTTTTTTTTTAATTTTTAAATTTACAATAAAATTTTTTTAATTTCCGAAAATCAAAAACAATCATATCGGTTACTTGGATTTTTTAATTTTTTTATTTTGTATCTTTTTTTAAAGAAAAAAAAAAATTTTTTTTTCCTAATAGTCTTATGAACGTGGACTTGGCGCGACTTTTTTACAGTGAAACTGTTTTTGTTCGGATTTTAGTATTTTTTGTAATTATAATGAAAATTTACAATCGGTACCAACTTAAATCTCGTGTTGACTGCATTTTTTACTGCAAACTATCCCCTTGAAGCTACAGTTTATGTAGATGTAATTCCAGTGCACTCTGGCGGCCGTAAATGTAAGCTGTGAATTACTTTTTTTAACTGTAGTTGCTTATCTATAGGAGGATTACTACACATTTTTATTTTATCTAGTCTGTGGCGCTGACCTTTCTCCATAAAAAAAAAGTCAGGATCGAAATTTGTGAGCGAGCTATAGTATGTGCTGATAAAATTTAATAATTTCAAGTAAATAAATTGTTATAAGTGAATATAATTAATTAATACGGTGAAGTAAATTATGAATTACTGTTATGATAAACAAATTGGATAAAAAAAGTACCGTAGAATTAAATAAAATTTCGCAGCCTCAAAAAACCGTTCTGCTTACAGTAAACACAGTCGGTAGTCTGGCGCTCCGTTTACAACGGATTTGAACGGAACTTGGCGCCAGATTCTACCGAATCTGTGGATTATTAAAAAAAAATTTAATAATAATTAAAAAAAAATATCAACGGTACGGTGACTATTATGTAAATGAATACAATATTATTACCATAATAGTTAACAGTTACATAATTGCGATAAGTACCGAGTAATTTTATTAACACTTTTATAAAAAGAATAACAAATGAGATAAGCTAATTTATGTCAGAATAATTAACTGTATAAATAAGTTATCGCGTTGATTATCAACTCACTGAATAATTAACCGAGAAAAAAAAAGTTTCGGTGATGATTGAATTTAAAAGTTTGCTCCTCTCATAATATTTAATTACATTTAATAACATAGTTTATTTTTAGAAACAATTTACAAGGGTGGATCGTTATTAAAATTTTTTAATAATAAAATGTTTAAGAAAAATTAGAGGTCCTTTGTTAAATAAAAATTCCGGCTTAGTTGATATAGGAAAAAATTTTTCATTCTCTTGTTTCAGTCGTATGGAAATTTTTTTTGTACTTTAATATTTCATTCACTTTGAAACGAGGAGAATGTGTAAATCATAAAAAAGCCAAGAATACCTTATCAAAGTTGTAAAGAATTTTTTACAATTAAAAAAACCATTTCACATACAAAGAGATAGTGGAAATTATTATTATTTTTTTTAATGCTCTCCATTTAAGTAAATAAATTATAGAAATATTATTTATTAATATTTGATAATAATAATTTTAGAAAATTTAATGAAGAATTTTTATTTTTTCTTTTCTGCATTGAAAAAAATTTTTTTTGCTCGACGGGAAGAAAGCGTCAACTTTCAGCCCGCTACGCTAAACGAAGTTGCCGCTTTCTGCCTTTGTCGAGCAAAAAAATAGTATACACTCCACGGGAAGTAAATGAGAAAGCCTCAGATCACATGCAATGATCCGGGTTCGAGTCCCGGTCTGGGCTGTCTGAATTATTTTTTCGGTTACCGAAAAATTCCTACTAAGTAAGGTCCCTCCTCCCCCCTTTATCCTTTATTTCCCCAGTTCCCAAATTTGTCTTTAATGACAAATTTAGCTATAAATTATGGCTCTTTACCGTAAGATGGACGGTGGTGTTTATTACTCGGTAGGTCTTATTAGGTGACGGAATGGTAGTTACGGACAATGTCTCGGATAGCTTAACTGGTAGAGCCTTTGGCGCGTATCCAAATGATCCGGGTTCGAGTCCCGGTCTGGGCTGTCTGAATTATTTTTTCGGTTACCGAAAAATTCCTACTAAGTAAGGTCCCTCCTCCCCCCTTTATCCTTTATTTCCCCAGTTCCCAAATTTGTCTTTAATGACAAATTTAGCTATAAATTATGGCTTCAACTCGGCTTCGCCTCGGCCAACAAACATGTGATCTGAGACATTTCTTACTTTACTTCCCTAGGTGTGTAATATACTATTAATATTTTATAAGCCTTATTAATTTTTAATAAATAATTAATTAACTGCAATTCATTAAAAGTTAATGAACGTTCATTAAAAAAATTTATTAAGAGTTAATAAATATTTTTATAATCTCATAAATTTAATTAGATCAGTTACACTAATTATTTCTTTATGAAAATAAAATCATTAATAAAGCAATATTTGTAATAATAAAAAAAAAAAATTTTCGCAGTAAAAAATATTTAATTATATTAAATAAATAAATAAATTGCATCCAAAAAAATAAATTTATAAATAGTTAATAAATTTTTTTTATCAGTGTAGAAGGATAATAGGATTGTAGAAGTACTAGGAGCATAAAAATAAAAACATCTAAGACGCGAAGATGGAAAGCTTATTGGGACGTATGGCGGAAGAAATGTAATAGGTTTACGTACAAATCCCGAAGAAGGATGCAATTGCATTTGTGAACTCGAGCGTTTACTCGATTGCCTCGAACTATCTCACTGACATTGTCGTGTTCGCACACGTGTACTTGCTCGGGCTGGGTAGTGGAAGTAAGTACCAGTCCTCTAAGATACCACCCCCTTCCGCCCACACCACTCACAACTCACTTGTGACGTGTTACTCGCTCCTGATTACAACTTAACTCATTCCGTAACTCTATATCCTCACGTGTTGGTTGTCTTTCACCTCTATCTCCGTCTACCGACAACTACTCACTATTAGTCCCGATAATTGCCAAGAATAATTTCTCCACTTCCTCTTGAGTTCGCTAAATTTTTATTTTTTCCAAAAATACTTCTAAATTTATCAAAAATCCTGAAAACTATTATTTTAATTAATACTAAATTGTTGTGAAGGTTATGAGTCGGCATGTATTACGTGAGTTAGCGTACCGAGTATTTAATAATAGCAACGCCTCTGCACTTAACTTCCCCATCATCCCCCAGGTAATTCTTCCGCAATTCGCTCCACGTATACACAATAATATAATAAAATGGATTATATAATCACGAGGTTTGGCTTAATGTTTTTAATTCGAGTACAAGCATTTACTGCTAAGATTTTATTCCTCATTCATTTTTTATTTTTTATCAGACGTTCAAATTAATAACTACAAATTATTAGTAACTATAGTATACTATTTAATTATGTACAAAAAAATTATCTGTATTATTAAGAAAATAAGAAAAATT
The DNA here is from genome assembly GCF_020080835.1 of Cotesia glomerata. NCBI lineage: Eukaryota > Metazoa > Arthropoda > Insecta > Hymenoptera > Braconidae > Cotesia > Cotesia glomerata. Next base: position 12,427,706 of record NC_058160.1, read on the forward strand.
TTGTATCCAGGATAGTCATATGATAAAGTCGGTTTTTTTAGTGAAATTTAATGTCATGGCAAATGTCTTGTTTTGAATTTGTGTCTTTTAAAGATTTCATATCATTCTTACCGATAGTCAATTTATTATGATAAGTATTTAGGCTGCATTCGAAAATGCTTTATCTCTAGATACATAATTAAGAAATGACCTTCTGAACTATTGACATTTTTAAAGATATAAGCTCACCCCGACATTACACTCATCGAAACCTTTCATTTGAGTACCCACATCAATTTTTCATATATTATATATATGGGTCATTCCACCAAATAAGAACATTTTTACGGGGCGACCCTCGCGGATTATGTTTAAAATTTATGGAGGTGTTCTCTATCATAAGACAAAAATTTCCTGAGAGTTTTAGCTCTTAATACGCAGCGGTCTTGAAGTTATGATTTTTTGAAATTTTGGAAAAAATTTTTTTTCAACTTTTTCGTCAATTTTTCTGATATGAAAAACATTTTTAAACAAAATCGACAAACATTTTATTTTGTAGGAAAAATTCTCAGCTTTTGAATGAAAATATTTATTTTTTCATAAACTCATCAGAAGACCCTTAAAAATTGAATTAAAGTGGAAAAATTGATTTTTTTTGCTCTTGAAATAAATAAATTAAAACTGTGTCGTGCTTAAGACAATCTGAAATACCAACAAAGCTCAAATGCTTAATAGTATCATTTTCGTTATAATAAATCACCATTGGAAATATAGTAGCTTGATCATTATTCCAATGAAAGCCTTGAGCTGCTTCCTGCACAACGAATGCATAATTTTCCGCAAAGTCAAATACTACGGCGAATTCCCCGCTATCAGAAAAAAATCGACTTTGTGTTTTCGCAATAAAATCATGTTTCAAAAGCTTATCAAGTTGCGTCACTAAAGTCTCGATGAAGTCTTCGGAATCTGAAGTAACATTCACAATAGTACAACGATCTGTTGATGTCCACATTTTATATTGGATTTCATTAACATCAGATTCATTAAACGACACACGAAAATAATCAGCGATTTCTTCATTATTTGGACAACTATTGCACATTCTGGAAAAGCACGATTCTTTTGGATTGTTACAAACTAATTTATTTAATAAATTTTTGTAAATTGGCTGAGATTCTACAACCCAATCGGTGTTTTTCGCAAATTTTGGAAAATTACATCCTAAATGGAATAAATGTAATAAGATTAATAACTAGTTTTAGTACAATTATAGAGAATGTCAAATACACAAGTACCTTCTAACATCAATTTTACATTTTGATGAATAGTACAAACACATACGACATGTGTACCACTACTTCCAGCAAGAATACAATAAGTAGGCCTCAAACTAGCGAATTTAGAAAATCCGATCGCCACTGAATTATATTGCGCTTTGAAGCTTTGGTACAATTCTTTTAAATTACAAAGAATCAACTTTTTTTGTACCCTAGTTCGATTTCCATCACAATCCTTCACAGATTTAAAATCTTTCATGCCCGCTAATTGTTTTGAGTTTTCTTCGCTTTCATAAAAATCAATGACAAGTTTTTTTACATCTAACTTAAGCGGCTGATTGCCTGGAACTTTTGTAGGATTCAAAGTATTAGTAGTCATTTCACCAGAGTCTAAATCAAAATTCTCAGATTCATTGATATCATTTTTAAGATTCAGTACCATTTTTCGAGAACAGTTAAATTCAGATGCTATACGACTGACTTCCCAACTGTCGGGTAAAATTGAAAGCAGCTTCTTTTTTATTGATCTGTAAAGCAAACGATCGATCGTATTAATATAAAAAATGAAGATATTTTAAAATGATCGATTGTTAAAAAAATTTACTTGTCACTTTCAGCGTTATATAATTTCTTCACTTTAGCTATCATGGAACAATGATCTTGATTAATCTTTCTGTAGGTAGATTCAGGTACTATTCCAAATTGTGATTGGAACTTATTCTCTAGGGCAGCATAGCTCTCATCAAGTTTTTTTACTCCATAATTTTTTTCAGAATATAACCTTAAATTAAACGCATAGAAAAATAATTAAGTAAGTTTTCACTCAGTAAATGAAAAACTTAATCAATAGAAAATTTTTACCTGTCTTTTTCAATAAGAGGAATTTTCAAAAATCGCTCTAAAGAATGATCATTGTAATCACATAGATTGTCGCTAAAATTACTGACAGTTCGAGATAAACTGCTTCCTTGAGTACAAATTTCAGCTGATATACTCAGACTTTCAACACTAATTTGACTTGAAATAATTTTCTCTTCCTCTGATGCCGGCGGAATATATTCTTTGACACGGAATCGACAACGCACACATAACATTGAAGTGTCATCTAAGTCAGGAAATTTCCAACGATCTTCGTCGGGAAATTTTCTTAAATCTTTAACTCCTTTTTTATCTAAAAGTTTCGTTTAATTAGATGTCAAAAGTCAATATTAAACACAAGGCCATTAATTTAATTGGTTCTACGTAGAGGTTATACATAAGAGGTCAAGTGCACTGTATTAGTTACTTACGTGACTCATTGAATGGATTACAACAATTTACTGACCGTATACGTTTACTCATGGCGATGAAATATCAAAGTAACGCAATAATTATTACTTAAAAACTTGAGCAATTATATTTTTGTTAAGAACAAACGATCCGAAAAGAAATCGCTCAAGAAAGAATCACAAAATGAAAGTAAATAGAGGGAGTTGTGAGCGCCATCTGCATGATAAGTGACGAAGTATAGACTCATCTTTTAAGCAGGTGGTTCAAAATTGTTGAGTACTATAATTTTAGTATTAAAGAGAAAATTATATTACTATTCTGAATTATATTACTGCATAGTGAATCTAACATTTAATTTAATTGTGACGAAACAAAAAATATGCACATCGGCAAAACGCTATATTTTGTGTAAAAAACTCTCAGCTTTCAGAAAAAAAATTCAAATTTGAAGAATTTTGGGCTGCACACCGAAAAAAATCAATTTTTCCACTTTAATTCGATTTTTAAGGGTCTTCTGATGAGTTTATGAAAAAATAAATATTTTTATTCAAAAGCTGAGAATTTTTCCTACAAAATACAATGTTTGTCGATTTTGTTTAAAAATGTTTTTCATATCAGAAAAATTGACGAAAAAGTTGAAAAAAAATTTTTTCCAAAATTTCAAAAAATCATAACTTCAAGACCGCTGCGTATTAAGAGCTAAAACTCTCAGGGAATTTTTGTCTTATGATAGAGAACAACTCCATAAATTTTAAACATAATCCACGAGGGTCGCCCCGTAAAAATGTTCTTATTTGGTGGAATGACCCATATATGTATATATGAAAAATATATCAAAATGCATGTGGTTACTCAAATGAAAGCTCATAATGACTGAAACATCGGGATGAGCTTATATCTTTAAAAACGTCAATAGTTAAAAAAGTATAGTGCAATTTAACCAAAGTCATTATATGGGTGATTCTCTGTAAGGACGTCTTAACCCTTCGTAGGTAGCGTGTCTTTTCCGAACTAAGTCGGTCGCATGGTGAGCGCTCCGCCGCCGTGTTAAAATGTACGCGCTGTTGCCAAATGTAAACTAATACTATTTCTTTGTGAGATAAAGTATTTTTTCAATGTTTTATGATTAAATATAATTTTACTTTTATATTTTATCATAAATTTAATTGAATAACAAAATTTTTTTTTTATTTTTATCACATGTGATTAAATTTAACATCTAAGACCAGATTATAAAATTATAATATGACATTAAATCTAGCTGTCACTTGAAAATTTTTTAATTTTTTTTAACAAACAAATTTTTTCAAAAAAATTATTTTTAACAAATTGCATCTTTAATTTTTTAAAACGTCTGAATGTCAATTTTTTTTATAATTATTTTTTGTCATAATTTATTTGCTACAAAAATTCTTAAAATTATCAAATATCCGCTAAATTAATTATCATTAAGACTAGCCGACACAATCTTTGTGGAGGGGTATGCTATTCCTTATAGTAGCATTGTAAAATACCTTGGGGTGACTATAGATAGTACTCTCTCATGGGAGAATCAAGTAACAAATGTGTGCAATCGCGCTATGAGTATTCTAGCACAACTAAAAATAAACAATGAAATATTTAGTGAAAGTTTACGTATTAAGCTAGTATCTACTTTCATAATTCCTCTCTTTGATTATTGTTGTGCGGCGTATACGAATATGTCAAACAAATTATTATTAAAGATGCAGCGTGAATTGAATTCATGTGTTAGATTTATCTATAAAGTACCAAAATATGAACATGTTACTCCATATTTCAAAAAGTTAGGTTGGCTAAAGCTTGCAGCGAGAAGAGATTATTTCATTGCTTGTCTGTTTTATAAGGAAATTCGACTAAATTATCGACAGCTATTCGGCTCAAAACTAGACTTTTTGCCTGTAGCACTGCGTAGAGGTGATGTCCGACAAGACTATCTTCGTATACCGCAGGCTAATTGTGTCATGTATGATAATTCATTCTTAATTCATGGCATACGTATCTGGAATGCAGTGCCAGCTGAGACTGTGGCTGTAGATAATTTGGTTGAATTTAAAATGCTTGCTTCAATCACTTTTTTGAACATGACAATTAACAATTGCAATCTTTATTTTGGATCTTATTTAAATATTTTTTATTGTAGAATTATTATGACTTTAAATTAAGTTATTTGTTTGTATTAAATAATCTATTTGGATTTTATAACATTTGAAATTAAATCTAATTGCAAACCTTTAATTAGTTAAGTAATCTTGTAACCTATGTAAACCAATGTAATTTAAATATTGATGGCTTTGAGGGAGCTTAGGTTCCAGAGCCAAATAAATTTTTTATCTATCTATCTATCTATCATAATTAGAATTAAATTCAATCAAAAAAAATAATTTGAAAAATTGGCATCCATTGTTATTTTTTTTTTTTTTTTAATTCGTTCACCTGAAATTTTTTTGTTTTTTCATTATTTAAATAATTAGTAATATATAAAGCCAGACATCTGTTAATTTTAGTATGATGTATTATAAAATAATTTATTTAACAATTGTATTATTATTACTATTTTTATATAAATAATATTTAATATGAGTGTAATTATTACAGTATTTTGAACAAATCACAAGTTATAATGTAAACAGTAAAATTAACCTCAAACATTACTTTATTTTTGTACCTCACATGCGGTAAAACAGATTGAAATAGTGGCGGTAACGACATTTGGCAACAGCGCAGTTAGAAAATCTCCCGGAGGCTCACTCGCACCGGGCGGCATAGCGCCGCCCGGTTCCGGAAATTGATTTTTTAAGTTACTTCGTAAATATTTTTATGCTTTTTGATAACGTCACAATTTTTAGAAAGGTTAAAAGAATGCACTTAATTTTTTTCAAAATTATCAATGAACTCAATTTCGAGAAAAAAAAAAAAATGCCGAAAAGGCGGCGCCGCGCTCATTATGCGACCTACGAAGGGTTAAATCTGTACAAAATTGTCCGACCAAATTATTTTTGATTTTATTAGAAAAAAAATTAACAAGGGCTACAAAACTATCAGCTTAATGATAATAAATAAACAGCCTAATTAATTTTTGTTTTTTCGATATTTGTGTCTTTTGCCATATAACATGACAGGGGACTTTTTTTTTTTTTTTTTATCAAATTGAGAAAAATCAAGCAAACTAATCCAATGCATCTAACTATTTAAGTTCTCAATGAATGTTTACATTAATTAAAATAATATTAAGATTTATGAATTCAATTTTATAAATAAATTATAAATAAAAATAGTTGCCAGGGGACTGAGTTTTGAAGTGGCCCAGACACATATTTCCAGTACAAACGGTGCTTTGACACTAAATAAAATGGCGATAAAGCGCTAAAAGTCCTATGGTTATTAACTTAAGGCTAGTTAGATCCTTATAAACCTTACAAAAGGTAAAATAATACGCTGGATTTTTTTTTTTGGCTTTGAACTTCTGGCAGGGGACTGTTCTTAAAATGCCTGGGACAAACTTTGATTTAATGAATTTAATGAAACAAATTAATTTTCGGTACTTTTTATGGAAGAAGATTGTTAGTTAACTAATTAAGTTCATAAACATTATGGGCCAAATTATATATTATGAACGAATAACTTAAAATTTAATCTTAAAGTTTTAATTTTGGAAATGGGACAGCCCAGGGGACTGTTATTTCGGTGGTTTACGAATTTATAGCAAAAAAATCAAAATTTATTTCATTTTAGTTTTCAATGCTTCAAATAGAAATGTTTTTTTACTTTCGTAACAAATATTTTTAATTAACAAAATAACAATTTTTTCTTGCTCTCCTATCCGAAAGGACGCTCTTTCTAGACGCATTTTACTCCAGAAAGAGCAACATTTGTGGCTTGTTTTAGCGCATGCGCGATACGCATATTTTCTGGCCGGACAGCACAGAACCTCGCTTTTTTCATATTTTCGTGGCGCGAGTTTCAACTGTCTAACAGTCACAACATCGTCTGTATGTAACATGTCAGCGCATAAACTAACCAGAAAATGTCAAAGAAATAAATAGTATATTACATACCTAGGCCAGTAAAATAAGAAAAGTCTCAGATCACATGTAATTGTTGGCCGAGGCGAAGCCGAGGTTGACAAACATGTGATCTGAGGCTTTCTTATTTACTGGCCAAGGTGTGTATACTATTTTTCTGCTCGACGTAGCCGGAATGTGGCAACTTTGTTTAGCGCAGCGGCCAGAAAGTTGCCACTTTCCGGCCGGAGGGCAGAAAAAATAATTTATAACTAGATTATTATTAATGAACTATTTAATAATAACACTACACAAATGATTTATATAAAAATTTTATACAAAATAAAATATAAAAGTTTTGTGGACTTTATTTGCTTTCTTTTATATTTTGACAGCTAGTCAAGCAATGTTTATAAAACAATAGGTACATGTACTCTACAAGCTTCTAATAATTTAATTTCAATCTTTCTTAGTCGCCGATTACTAATTAAAAATTAATTTTTAATTAACTCAAAAAAATAAATTCTGTTATTAGAACGAGTTTAAATATTTGTGTCAAGTTCTGTGCATTTTATCACTCTTAATTAGAACAGTTGTTAGTAAACTTTAAAATAACTTATTTTATTTTTTTTAATTTATTAATTTTTACTTTTTTTTTATGTCCGCCCCGACCAGCAAAGCCTCGGCTTTGCAAAAGTCGGGCGGCGCCCTCCTCGAGCCCGGCAAAGCCCCTTCCACGGAGTTACGTACTTTCGGGTGGAGAGCAAGAAAAATAGTATACAACCCACGACCAGAATGTTGGATGCCCTGACGTATGGGATATGATGGCCGAGGCCATCATATCCCATACGCCAGGAAATCCAACTTTCTGGCCTAGGGTTGTAATATACTATTCCAATAAAAAAATGCCTGGGACAGAGAAAAACATCCTTACAGAGAATCACCCATATAATAAAGCAAAATTTTATTTATCACATAGTGACTGCAAGATTGCTAATTTGGTATTAAATTATTTTATTATAAAAATTATTATTACAGTAGAGCCTCTATAATTCGAACTTCAAGGGAGAGGCAAAAAAATTCGAGTTATAGGGGATTTCGACTTAGGCAGATTTTGATTCGATATAAAGAGGTTGAGATTCATTCTTATAAATTTTGAGTTAGAGGGGTAAAATAAATAAAAATTTAAGTTTGCAAAGATGACACACATATTTTTATTTATTATAAATCAACATTATTTCAAAACATCCTTAAAATAATAAAATATGGCATTAAAAAAAGTCAGTAATTTTTTTTTGCTTCAAATAATTCGGTTGTTCTCTATCTATTCGAGTCATCTTAAAAGTCTCAAATAATCGAGTTGTAAAGGTTGTAAAATAAAACATTGCTATGTTCGAGATACAGAGGTAAAATTTAATTTTTCGAGTTATGGAGGGAAAATATGTACAGAAGTAAGGACTCACTTATTATTTCGACTTATAGAGGTTAAAAATTTCGAGCAATGGAGGTTTTGAGGCTTGGAAGGAAGGGAATGAAACATTTCTTCGAGTTTAGGAGGTTTTCGACTTATCGAGGTTTAACTTAACGAGGTTCTACTGTACAAATAATTGCACCCAAAAATCACTTAATTGGAATAAAGAAAGTAGTTGTTAAGGGAATTAATTAATTAAATTCATAACAGCGTAACCTTAACCCTTGAGCTCGTATTGTACTCTCATGTGCATAATAAGCCGCATGTCGTTTAAATTTTGTCGGGAAAGCCACCAAATCTCAATTCCGCGCAAGCGACGCGCTTCTATTGCTTTAAAGTAGGAATTTCAGACGATAAATGTAAAAAAACTATTATTATTATTTTTGCTCATAGAAATAAAGACATTTCAATGTGGAATATATTCAAGTTCATATCCCCTTCATTGTTATTTATTATACAAATTTATGCATATAAATATGGATATTGATGTCTTTGTTGTTCAATCGCGTAAATTATTTGTTATTATTCAATTGTATGAATTTTGTCATTAATATTTATCATTTATTTCCATTATTTAATGTTTATTAATATTAATTCAGTTTATTTTTTAAAAATATTATTATTAATAATTTTCAGTAATAACTAAAAAAATTAAATTTTCATTTTATTAAAAAAATATATCAAGTGCTCAGGGCGTATTTTCCATTAAATATTAATCTCCGTAGCGAAATTAATTACTCTGGTTTTTGTACTATATATATTTGTCATCACATCCACTTGATGCTGGGTTATAATAATTAAAACTAAATTAAAACGACCGTTAATCGTTTTGAGTTTTAAAAATTGTGAAAAAAAGTGACAGTAGTTTATTAAACCGGAGAAAATAAAGTTGATTAAAGTGTAAATGTACTAATAGAGTCTGTGAACTATAAAAGTCGCGAGTTAAAAAAAAAAAAAGAATGAGAATAAGTCACTGGGAGAGTGATAGTTGAAACTTTAAGTAATTCAGAATTACAAAATTATCTCGGAGTTGTTAAATGCCCAGTTTAATAGTCACTTTAAATTTTATTAATTAATACTCTTAATGGAGCTTTTAAATTAATTAAGCTCAAAATACATTCTCGTACATTAATCTCCGATATCTTTATCTTTATCTTAACTCCTTTATTTTTGACCCGTTAAAATCGAAAGCTCATTTCACTCTTTTGTCACCGCTCAAGGGAACAATAGTCCTTTAATTTAAATTATTCCAGCGAGTAATTGCTGACCGGGCTTCAAATCTACTTGTTGATTATTATTTAAATTATATTTAGAATATTATTTCTGGTAAAGCGGTATTTTTTTTTTAAACAAAGCCACCACAAATAGAATAAACTTTTGAGCAAATATCAAATTTACAACTTTGGGAACTAAATTAAACTGTAACTTAAATTAAAATTTACTTTGAAAATAATTTACTATTGGATTATTAATAATAAATTTGTAATGCAATTTGAATACAGATAATACGTCAGTATATGTCTGCGTACACATATGACCGCAACCTATTCATATGTGACATCTTGTTAATAGGGTGGAAATTTACATATAGATGTATATATATTTGTATGTATCTACATAGACTTGTGGTTAGACACAAGACATAATCGATTAGTGGTAATTCATAAATCGCGCATTTTAATTTCTTGATAAATTAAAGTCAATAAAGCCGCAGTTTAATATTTAAAAGTCATTGATCTAAGCCCTATTTTATTTTAATTAAAATCGATTTAATAGAATAGAGGAATTTTTTTTTTAAGTATTCTGTTTAAATTTGCCTGTTACTATACCCGCACAATTTCACAATCTGATGGTTTATTCTTTTTTTTTTTTTAATTTTAATTAAAATTCATTTTTACTATTTGATATTTGAATAATAAATCCTCAAATAATAATAATAATAATAATAATAATAATAATAATAATAATAATAATAATAATAATAATAATAATAAATAAATTTAATATTATTGGATAGTAATAAACGAAAAACAGATTCTTCTTAATAGTACTCTAGTGTAAAGCAAAATTCATTGATCCCGCCGGGAAACATAAAGGTAGATGTGTCGATTACCTTTTTTTTATTTTTTTTCATTTATATTTTTATTTTCCTATATAATAAAAAATAGTGAATATAGTGGAGTTATATATATCTTCATATATAGAATTCAGATCTATCGCACAAACGTACATTTCGTGCCAGCAAAACAGAGTAATTTGATAACCGCATTTCTATCAGCTTTCGCTCATCCATCGCTTCCAGCAAGACTCGGCTTTGTAAAAATAAACAACTAGAAATTACTGAAAAACAATACCAGGTACAAAATGCTGAATGTAAAGCAAATGTTTTTATTCATAAATCTAAGTTACTGGAAAAGTTATATTGTTGATACGGAGGACAATTGCCGTAATTCTATTATCTAATTGTCATGTGTATTTTGTGTCGTTTGCTAAATTAATTCTGTTATAAATAGCTTTTTTATGTGTTCATTGTTGCGGAAAATTTTTTTGTTATCATACAATACTGTATAGCGTATTTTTCTTACTATCATTATTATTATTATATAAATTAATTTTTATTTAAAGTTTAATAATATTAAAAAATTTTCAAATTTTTATAAAAAAAAAAATTCAAATTTCTTAAAAAGAATTTTTTAAAAATTATTTTATTATTAAATTTTTATTTATTATTTATATATAATTATTATATTATTATTATTATTATTATTATTATTATTATTATTATTATTATTATTATTATTATTATTATTAATATATCATTATATATAAATTAAAAATTTATTATTTTTAATTATTTAGTTATGAAAAAGAAAAAAAAAATAATAACAAAAATATAATTGTATTGTTGCAGGATACTTTCCATTATCCCCAATTTGGTGCCTGGCGTGGATATGCCTGGACGTTCTGTTTTGCACAGCGAGTATAATGCACTTGTGTACAATAAGCGTGGATCGTTACCTGAGTCTCCGTTACCCAATGAAATTTGGCCGTAATAAAACACGCAAACGTGTAGTCTTGAAAATAGTCTTCGTTTGGATTCTCAGTATCGCTATGAGTCTTCCACTTAGTCTCATGTACTCTCAGGTAATTTTCTACCCTCTAGTTTAATTCCTAAATTTTATTTTAAATGACATACAATTCCCATTTAAAATAAAATATTTTTATTACCCTCGACACGAATTAATTAAATAGATAATAGACGCGCGATAAATCATTCAAATCAAGCTCATCGCATGGCCAATTAATCACCTGCGTTTCATTTAATAATAAATTCTCGTAAGGCTGCTGCCGAGATTTATTAATTAACTGTTTCAGTAATATAATAAAATATAATTACAGGATTTAATTATCCAGGATTAGGTTGCGGTTCGATAAATGTGTTTATTCCACATTAACTTAACTCATTTTAAAAAAAGTTACAATTACCATTTCAATTTAAATAATAATTAGAGTAATATTAATTTAATTAGATGTAGAAATAATAGCAATAATTTTTTTCCATTTGAATCATTGATTAAATATATTTATGCGAATATCAGAGACTCCTAAATTACTCAAAATTTTTTTAGTCTTCGGTGTACTCAAATGGCTCTGGAGGATCAGCTTCCTTTTCCTCGTCTGGTTTTGGTCCAAATGCTGGCCACATTAATAATAATTATTATTATAAATTACTTGTATTTTCAATAGTAATAATAAAAATAAATAAATGAAATTGTCATTGTTTTTTCTAAGTTATCATTTTTTCCGTGATCATAAAAAATAAACGGAAAAATTTTTAAATTACTGTTTTTCAGTCGTGGCAGTAAAATAAAATATTTTTCTTGTAACAAGACACTATAAGTAGTATTGTACTAAAATTTAATCTTTATGGTCCAATTTAAAAACTCAGAGTCAGTCAAGGAGTTATAGTATCAATTTTCTTTTTCACGTTCAAATTAATACTAAATTTTTATTCCAATTAATTAAAAAAAAATTTTACTTTGGTAATTTTTCAATTTCATGGCAATTTTTTTTTTTTCCTTAATAACAGAAAAATCGACATTTCTATTATTTTCTCAAAAAAATTTTTTTCATCAAAAAATTCTCATTAAAAAAATTTTTTTATTTTTATAAGTAGGGTAAATGTTCCAGTTGACCGGACACCAGTAGTTGACCGCTTTCATAAAAAAGTCCAAAAATTATTATTGACTGCATTTTTTATGACCCTGAAATTTATTTATAACTATTGTTGAACTTATAATCATTACAATGAATAGGTATTCCAAATATTATTAAATTTTTAGAACATCGAAAATAATTCATGAAAATTTTTCACCGCATGATCTGACTAAAATCGGTCAATTACTATAGTAGAGTATCCGAGAGGCGACTACATGTTTTCGTTAACAAAAAAGTTTCTATTAGGTTAATCTTGTCAAATTAAATTCTGAAGTATTCTTTAATAGTTTCTTAACAAATCTTTTAATAAGATTTGACAAAAACAATCAAATAAATACCAATTCAACGACCGATCAGATACTGGCACAATAAAACACCGTTGTAACATCAATAAATGACTTCGGTCATCTATTAGAACCTGCTATTTTTCAAAATACCAGTAGTTGACCGCATGCACAGTTGTAAGTTTCTAACCTATATAAAATAAAAATATAAATATGTTTACGTGATAATTTCATGTTTACATAAGTGTTGTTATTTAAAATAATTTATAATTATTAAATTATTAGTAATAAAGAAGTATTTATGCTTATTGTTTAATGTGTTTTAAATAAGATGATTGTTGAGTCAAGTTTAAATTTGTACACTGATAGAAGGATTTATTAGCTATTAATAATTTAATTTATTTAGGAGAAAAGAGTACATTTATTAGTAGTTAATAAGTATTTATTTATATTTAACCAATATTTATTAACAGTTAATAGATATTTTGTTGAGTGAATTTGTGTTTCGCTTGCAATGTCATATGTTATGAAGATTGCTTATAAACAAAAATCATCTTTACAAATTATTTACATTAATTATATTATTTTATAATAACGTTTACTGTAACATACCAAATTTTATCTCAGCTCATAATTATCTTTTATATTTTAAAATATTGAAAACGTTAATTTATTTAGTGAATTGAATTATTATCATGTATTCCAGCTGTAGGGTTATAAAAAGTGTCAAAAGAAAATTGCTATTTTTGCTTTTGATTTTAAATAAATATTTGTTAAAAGTTAACAAATATTTATTAAACATTAATGAATATTTATTAACAGTTAATAAATCGTATTTAATAAATAATTTATAAACTGTTAATAAATATTTATTAAACCCTATGATATTAACAAACATCATTAAATATAAACAAATCCTTCTATCAGTGTAACAAGTTTAAATATGAATTTTTTTGTTGATATTAGAAATATATAGACATAAAGTTATAGTAATTAATAGTTTATTTTAAATAATAGTTATTATTTTTAATAATTGCATACGTGTGCCTCAAAAAAATGTTTTGCTTTTGTCATTATTGAATCGAAGTTTAATTTACTAATCTATTACTTTTTTATTATTATTAGTTTTGTTCTAAACTAAACGAATTTTGTTTACTAATAATACGAATCTAATTTAAATAAATAAGCATAAAAACATTATACATTAAACATAAAAAACTAATTAAAATTTACAAAATAACCAATGTTTGATAATCGGTCAACTACTGGAATACTCCGGTCAATTTACTGGATCAAGCCGGTCAACTACTGTTGTTTTTATCTTACCTGCATTTAGATGTGAATTTATATGTAATTTTATGAATAATTCGAATAAATAACATCACATATCAAAAACTTGAATATTTAAAGTTTAAATAAACTTAAAATTTTTTTTTTTTAGCGTATAATAATTAAATTACGATCAATTGAAATGCCAAAAATCCTTAATCGGTCAACTACTGGTACATTTACCCTATTCTATTTTTTTAGAATTAAAAAAAAAAAAATCGTAATTGTTAAAAGAAAATTATTTTTGACCATAAAACAAAAAAATTACCAAAATTGAATTTTTATAATAAATTCTAAAAAAAAATAAATAGACTCACCAGCGACAGGTTCAACCAATTCTTCTTCAGACTCGGGCTTGATGTGTTTGAGCATAACAATACCGCCAATTTGAATATCTTTAACAGGAGCATACTGGCTACCCTCAACCAGCTGTATGACCTTTAGCTGCTGACGCAAAATACGAGCGGGGTTTTGCAAAATTTCGAAACTCGGCTCGGGCTCTTTTTTCTCATCATCCTTAGCTTTTTTAGCATCCTTAGGGTCTTTATCTTTATCATCCTTCTTGTCTTTGTCTTTCTCCTTCTCATCTTTCTCTTTTTTCTTGTCGTCTTTAAGCGTGGTGGCCGAGGAAGACGCAGATGTTGAAGTGGAGGGCGTATCTTTCGAGTCAGCTTCTTTGGACTCAACGACCGGCGGATCCTTTAAACAAAAACCGAATTTTATTTATTCCAAAGGATTACCCGGAGCTTAAGAAATTTTTTATCCTCTACTTACCACCTCCATCATTTCGTGGGAGTGACGAGCGCGACGCTCAGACTCGCGGCGTCTCGCTCTGGCCGCGATACTCAAAACCGCGGTTTGAACTTTCTCGCGCTCTTCGCGTTTCTTCTCTTCCAGCGGCGCGGGGTAAGCATAGACACTCGGTCTCGCGTTCGACCGAATTTCGAGCTTCGGCATTTTTAATTGCGCATTCAGCCCGATTACACAGGTCGGCGTGAATGCCAGCGCTAATGCGTGGGTCAATGGGAACCAGTACCAGTATTGGGTGAATACCAAGGTACCGACCACTGCCAGCATGTTTGTGTGACCCGTACGTGACTGCAATGACACGGTTACATTACGTCCACCTGAAATTGATAAAATTATGTTAATATTAGTATTAATAATAATAATTACTAGCAACCTTACTGTGACTTGTAAACTATAAAAATTAAAATTTTGCTTTGTTAAATAATGACTTTTAATAAATTGCACTGTACTTTCTTAAATTTTGACGATTTTAAAAATATAAGCTCATCCCGATGTTATACTCATCAAGAGCTTTCATTTGAGTACCCACATGCATTTTTATATATTTTTCATGTATATACAGGTATATAATATATATTTTAAAAATATAAGCTCATCCCGATGTGTACTCATCAAGAGCTTTCATTTGAGTACCCACATGCATTTTTGATATATTTTTCATATATACGTATATATAACCTCTAAATAAAAAGTTGGTTTGGTAAGATGTGAAGCCTTGTTGCTAGGCAACGGTTGCTATAGGGGCGTTGCTATAGGGAAGGGGAGGGGTTTCTATGGGGAGGAGGGAGAGAAAGGAGGGAGTCTCTATGGAGGCGTTGCAATGGAGTTTTATGGGGTCTTCTATGGGGTTTCTTTTGGGGGTAGTAGTAAACATTATAAGGGTAGCAAGCGCTCAAAAGCGCTTATTTTCATTAATTTAATTGTATTAATTTCATTTGTTATTAACTTCACTGATATGTTTATGTTTACTTTTTTAACTTCCCGCTAAGAAAATTGAAAATTTATTGAAAAGTTATTATTTTTACCCCGTTTTTCAAAAATCGAGTTTTCATCAGATCTCGACGTTTTGAAGTCCTAGAAAGCTTCCCTGACCATTCCCGCGATGGTGTCTGTGTGTGTGTGTGTGTGTGTGTGTGTGTGTGTGTGTGTGTGTGTGTGTTTCCTTAGAGGGGGGAATCCTTTTTACGGATTCTAGGCATAGCTGTTTGGCCTGGATATGTGGCGACTTGACGCAGCGTCATACTAAAACTCGACGCTGACGCCCCTACCCACTAAACTCTAAACCCCTTTCTCTTCTATCCTCTGATCCCCCATGGTACCGCCGTAAGGCATTTCTTCGCGGGGGGAGAAATTAGCTGCCGCTCTTCCTTCTGGTGGCTAAGATGTTATTTCTTTCTTCTAGATTCTGTCTTTCGCTCTTTTCTTCTCAATGGATCGCAACTCTGTAAGCACTTTTGTAGCAAAAGTGCTTGTGGCGTTCCAGGCAGCTTCTGACGACAACATTGCTTCTACTATTGATTCTGGTTGGGTTATCTTTTTCAGAATCTTCTCTAACTCATCGCACTGTTGGTTGAAACGTAGACACACAAAGAAAACATGCTCCGCATTTTCATTGACCCCTGGACAGGACGGGCACTCTGGGGTATCATCGTGCTTAAAGCGGTGAAGATACTTACGGTAACATCCGTGTCCTGATAACATCTGCGTTAAATAATAGTTGATCTCACCGTGACTCCGGTTGAACCACACATCAATCCGAGGTATGAGACGGTACGTCTACCGAGCTTCCTCTGAAGAATTCCACTCCTGTTGCCATCTTGCGATGCTGTGTTGCCGTTCTTCCCTTCTAAGTTCTTCAGGGCTCAGTGTGGTTGACCTTTTTCGTTGGTATAGGTTCCATCTTTCCTCAGCTAGGACTCTGAGAGGCAGAGTACCGGAAATAACACACACTGCTTCCTCTGATATTGTGCGGAAGGCGCTAGTTACTCGTAGGGCACTCATACGATATATTGGTCCAGCTTTTCTCCATGAATCTTGCACCTCTAGTGCGTCAGCCCAAATGGATATTCCGTAGGTGAGCACCGATGTGATGACAATAGCAGCCTCCTGCTCTGCTTTGGGCCTCCGACGTTCGGCATTAATCGTGCGAGACTAGCTCTCACTACTGACGCTTTCGTACAGACGTGTTGCACTTGCTGCTTGAAGTTGAGTCGGGCATCAAGCATCACTCCCAGATATCGTATATGAGGTTGTGATGTGATCTCTCGGTCACCGACTTTTAGCTTAATTGTTTCAACTTCTTTTTGGCTGGTAATAAGCACTGCTTCGGTTATCTGCTTGGCCAGTTGTAGGTTCACTGTATCCATCCACTGGATCTTCTCAAAAGTGATGTCAAACAGATGTTGAATCTCGTCGAGGTGTTTGGCGACGATCACTGCGGCAATATCATCCGCATACGCTACCAGTTTGACACATCTTGGAAGCTTCAGTCTCAGGAGCCCGTCATACATGATATTCCACAGAAGTGGACCAAGAACAGAGCCCTGTGGCACACCACCGGTTATATCATACTCTTTCGGACCATTCTTTGTATCGTATTTCAGCACTCTATCTGTAAAATAGCTAATCACTAGTCTGCGAAGATATGTTGGCACGTTCTTCTCGTCGAGAGCTTGCATAATGCAGTCCCAATTAGCGGAATTGAAAGCATTTTTGATGTCCAAGGCAGCCACCAGGCAGTACTTCTTCGTTCCACCCTTCCATCTAGTTCCTGCGATTGCCTCTTTGGCCGTAATAACAACCAGGTTGATCGCGTCCAGCGTTGATCGTCCTTTCCGGAATCCATACTGGTTGTCTGCCAAGAGTGGGTCGAGTACTGCATCTATTCTCTGATGGATGATACGCTCAAATATCTTACCCGCTGTATCTAGCATGCAGAGTGGTCGGTAAGATGACGGTTCTGGCGGTTTCAATTACGGTAAAAGTACTAACCGTTGCTGTTTCCACTTACGAGGAAAAGTCCCCTCCTTGAGGCATGCGTTGTAAGCGTCTAGAAATAATGTTGGTGCTGCCTTTATGATGGTTTTCAAGGCTATATTAGGGATTCCGTCCAATCCCGGCGCTTTATTATTTCCTACCCGATTACAGGCCTCCAACAATTCTTCTTCAGTGACAGGTGGAATGTCGTCCAGTTCACCTTGCGTTGACTGATAATTGAGACTGTGTTGTTGTGGAAACAGCGCAGTGACGATTTTCTGAAGGAGTTGGGGACATGTAGGTGACGGCATTTGTTGTTTCTTCAGATGCGTCATGACCACCTTATACGGCCGACCCCACACGTCTTTGTCGACCTCGTATATGAGCTCTTTCCAGCATCTTCCTTTGCTCTCTTTTATGGCCTTATTAAGTTCACGACGAGCTTTTTTGTACTCTGCGATCAACACTGCAGAGTTAGGTCGTTGATAGCCACGCTGAGATATTCTTCTCTTTCGATGATACTCTTTACGGAGGTTGCTGATATGATCATTCCACCAGTGTACCGCAGGTCTTGAATTCATAACACGTTTGCGAGGCATACTGGCATCACAAACTTGTGTTACTCACATCATCAGGGCCTTAGTATGTTCTTCTGCACATCCAGTCTCTATCGGATCACTATCGAGGGCTGTTAGCAATACTTCTGGATCAAAAGATTTCACCTTCCAACCGACGGTGTTAAATTGCTTGATAGGCCCCCTGAGGTTCTGGTCATTTGACGTTTTCCAGAGTATCGCATTATGGTCACTGGCAGTGTAGATGTCCAGTACCTTCCAGTTAGAGTTACCTTTAGCAAGGCTGGTACTGACAAAAGTGACGTCTACAATCGAGCTTGCGTCACCTTTGGTGTAGGTCGGCGTGTCACCACTGTTGAGCAAGACTACATCTAGTGTAGAAAGAGCTTCTAGCAGCTCTCTTCCTCGTGCATTAGTCTGCTTACTGCCCCAGTCCACTGCCCAGGCGTTAAAGTCCCCGGCTATCGCCACTGGATGATGTTGCTTCGCGTCCTCGGTCAGTCGATCCAAGAAGTCAGTAAACTCAGCAATTGAGAGGCTAGGTGGTGCGTAGCAGCTGTAAAAACGGATGCCATCTACTGATGCTGCTACAAAGCCAGCGCTGCCATTGGTAGCTACACTCTGGAAAGGGAGCTTACCACAAGCCCAGATCACAGCTTTCGTGGTGATATCCGTCTCCCAAGGTTGTCCAGCTAAATGTTTATATGGCTCCGATAAAAGCACAACGTCGAGCTTTAATTCCCGTACTGTCTGCATAAGCAGGTCATGCGCAACTTCGCAGTGATTGATGTTAAGCTGCAGTATCCTCATGTTCGTTTATTTGTCAGCTTCTGGAGTGCTTCTTGGAAGACTGGGCATCGGCCAGAACCAGACCGGTGAGCAGTGTCCTGAGAGCCAGGTTTTTCCGCACATAACGCACATTTCACTTTATTTGAGCATTGAGCAGCTTGATGACCTGTTTGCCCATATTAGATGCAAAGCCCAGATCGGTCGACTTCGCTTTTATATTGGGCAGTAGTGTGCCCAAAGTGCCAGCACTTATAGCATCGTAGTGGTGTCTTAACTGCTCTGACACGGAAATTTACCCAGCCAATCCTTATTTTGCCTGTCTTTCCGAGTATCTTCGGCACTATTGCTGCTGGCAATCGTACCGAAGCAGTTTGAGTACCTCTGTAGGCCGGACGAATTTTAATGACATCTTCAGGTATTTCGTAGTCATTTCCAGCTGCCTCTTGTAAGGCCTTCCGGACATCGTCTTTAGTTGTTTCGTCGTCAATGTCCCGGATTTCAAGCTGTTCCTCTGGGCCTTTACAGATGACTTGCGCTTATTCTTTAAGGATGCTCTTGATGGTCTTCAGCAAAGCTTGTCCTTTGTCTGCGGTCTTTCTGGAAAGCGTAATGAGCATATTCCCATCATTCGTCTTTTGAACCTTGTCAACGACGTCACGGGTCTGATCTGGTGGGACATCTTTTTTAATCCGACGCAGTATCTCGGCATATTTTGCCTTCTCAACGGGTCGAATAATTAAGGCATCTGGTTTGGTGAATTTTCACGGTTTTTTCCGCTTAGGCTCCGGCCGAGATTTGTTCACCGGTTGTTTTGGTAACCGCTCTCTCGCTTGCTCCTTCTTCTCCTTCTTGGATTGGACCTTCTGCCATTCAGTCACCTCTTTTTTTCCGGCGTTTTGCACTGCCGTGTTTTTCGGAGGGCTTGGTTTCAGGTCCTTTTTCTTCACAACTTGGCTGATCGTTGGGTCGGGAGAAGATCGATCTTTTCTCTTAGTTGACTTGCTGTTAGTTCTGCTTCTATCTTCCGCGACTGATTCACCGTCACCTTCGGCTCCAGTGTCCATTGCTTCTTCATTCACGACAGTTGCTTGAATGCTTCTCTCCGGTGTAGTGCGAGAAGTGCGTCGTACTGTTAAACGCCATTCTTCATCAAGTTTCTTGAATCTCTGGAGGGCATTGGCTACGCTGGTCGTCTTGGTCTTAATCTCCTTGTGGATATTGACCTTAGATTGGATGAAGTCATTTAGCTCACTGGTCAGCTTTTCAAGGCGTTCCAACGCTTCATTTCAGCGCTTGCTTCAATCGCTGCTTGTTGGGCATGAGGCCCGTTTTCACTATTGTTGTTTTCCTGAATTTTACTCATACTTTAAAATTCACCAGCGCATCGTACGGAGTCGAGCGGGTTGTCATAACTAGGAACGGGTGTACCCTCGGAGATAGTACTCCTACCCCAGTTCCCTGAGGCCTAGCCGACACTTAGCCAGTCCCGGAATACACGGACAGACTAGACTCGCTCGGAGCGGTGAAGATTCCGATCTCTAACACTCAATGTGTACTTCCTGATCAAGGCCCGAAGTGGCTGGCTCCTGATCCACTGCTGCAACTTACACCTCGGCAGAGCAAGCTCACATCAGCCGTGGCCTGCATCGTCGGAAACTACGACACGAGGTTCCGGTCACTCCCAGTGGGTCACAGCAGGGAACGATCGTCTTGTTAGGTCAGTTAGTGTGACCAACCCATTAAAGGGGAGTTTTGTCCACGGGAACGTATTTTATTTGGCTCCTACCCTCTGTACCAGGTACAGCGAGCGTTCTCCCATCCGCTACGGAAGACGCGCCTGGTAGCAGTTTCTCCTCTGCCCCATGTGTGTGTGTGTGGGTGTGCGCGCGCGCGCGCGCGCGCGTGTGTGTGTGTGTGTGTGTGTGTGTGTGTGTGTGTGTGTGTGTGTGGATGTGGATGTGGATGTATATAAACCTCTCATAACTTTTGGACGGCTTGACCGATTTAATCGCAGTTGGTGCCATTCGAAGGAATTTGACTAAACTTAGATTTTGAATACCGATAAGTTGGACCGATTCGGACCGATAGATTTTTAGAAACCTTAAAAAAACTGCGAAAAAAAGTTTTTCCAAATGTGGTTTTTTTTTAATAACTTTTAAACGGCTCGACCGATCAATTCCAAAAACTAATCAGCTCTAAACATCGATAAACCACGTCGATCGTTACCAAGCCGGTCACAATCGGTTGATTCGTTCGTGAGTTATCGTTGACGAAAGAAATCGAAAAAAAAAAAAGTGTTTTTTTCGAGGTATACACCGAAATTTCTGGTCTGATCAATTTGTGTTTGGAAATATATCATATAATCTGAAAAACTTCGTCGTATGCCGCCAACCGCGTGAAAATCGGTTCATTCATTCAAAAGTTATTGCGGTTTGAAAATTCAAAAAATAGTGTTTTATTAAACTTCTATTAGACTTTTGAGCTCGGAGAGCTCAAAACTACACGAAAATTATATTTTTGAGCTTGAAGAACTCAAAAACGTAATAAGTGCAATTTTGGGCGCTTAATTACAAAAGTAGCGGGAAGTTGCAGGGATGGCCTTTTAGAGTTAACTGTTTTCCTAATTTTTTTGTTTTCTACATATTTTGTATTTAATAATTATATATATTGTGAATGTATAAATTATTTGTGTCCTCTTCGTGTTTTTTTCTTTGGAACGCATTACATGTGGTCGTAAACATATTACGCGCGCGAAGCGCGCGGTGCATGCTAATATATATAAATATATGAAAAATTAATGTGGGTAGGGGAGAAGGGGGTCAATTGAACCAAAAAAAGTTTAGTAATTTTTTACCATTCGAATTAAAACTAAATAATAACTTTTTTTTTCTTGGAATGATAGTTTATTAAGTCTACTATCATTATCAATACATAAATTAGTTAATAAACAACGTGAATTTTTAAAAATTATTAATTTATCCAAACGCGTCGAATGGTTCAATTGACCCCCGCTCGGGGGGCAATTGAACCACTGCTCGGGGTCAATTGAACCAATGACATTTATAACTCAAACCCGAACTTATAATAAATAACATATTAATTGTTACTTTCTAATATTACTGTTGCACATTTTTAATACACATATATTATATTTAATAAATTAAAAATCGATTTAAAAATAATTTTAATTACAAATTGAGTTTATCAAATTGTTAGGTTATTTCCCTGAGTATTTTTCACGTCGAGTCAAGATGCGCGCGCATGTCCCATGCTTCTCCGTATGGTTCAATCGTCCCCGGGACTGCTGGTTCAATTGACCCCGTATAATTTTAAAACAATTAATAGTAAATAATAAATAAATAAACCATTCTATCACTATAAACAAAGTTGAGGATTATAAAATATAAGTATATACAACTACTATAATTCAAATTTTATCAATTAATTCAAAAATTTAAATATTATTAAACAATTTGTCACCAGCCGAAAAGAAAGTTTGCATGCCTAAAAATAAGAAAATCTCAATTTTTCAAAATTTATCGATCGCAATGATTTCAAATTTTGATCATATCCAAGTTTAACATATTAGAATCTAATTCTAAGAGCATGAAGCGTTTTTTCAATTTTTTCGATTTTTTAAGTCGAGTGGTTCAATTGCCCCGTGGTTCATTTGACCCCCTTCTCCCCTACTTAAATGAAAGGTCTCGATGAGTGTAATGTCGGGATGAGCTTATATCTTTAAAAATGTCAATAGTTCACAAGATACAAGGTCATTTCTTATTTGTGCACCTAGAGATAGAGCATTTTCGGATGCAGCCTATTCTGGAAACAAAATTTTTCTTATTCTCTTAATAATAAAGATTATTATTTCAAAATAAATTCATACTGTCAATTAAAATTATTTAAATAGAATTAAAAAAAATTTTTTTTTCATTTATTAACATTTTGTGTTGGTAATTTTTTTAAAATGTCACCAAAAAATAATCTATATATATATATATATATATATATATATATATATATATATAAGAGATTTCCACGTATATAGTCACTCATCACGATATCTCTGGAACTATAAGACCTAGAGACTTGAAATTTGGTAGGAATATTCCTTTCGCCGAGTAGAGGTCAGCTAAGAACGGATTTTACGAAATTCCACCCACAAGGGGGGTTGCGGGGGCGTTAACAATGAAAAATTCGCGTTTTTAAACTATAGCTCCTATCGACTTCAAATTTAGTAGGAATCTTCTGTAAGAGATGTAGAAATAATCTATAAACAAATATTACGATCTCTCCCCACAGAGGGTTGCGGGGGTGAGTATTAAAAATGAAAATTTTCAATTGTCAAGCTATAGCTCCTACAGACTCTAAATTTTGTAGGAATTTTCCGTAAGAGATGTAAAAATAATTAATGAACGAATTTTACAATATCCCACCCTACAGGGGGTTGCGGGGGTGGGTGTTAACAATTAAAATTTTGAATTTCCAAGCTATAGCTCCTATAAACTCCAAATATATTAGAAATCTTCTATATGTGATATAAAAATGATCTAAGAACGGATTTTACAACGAATCAACTCCAATAATGATCACGGGAGTGGGTGTTTAGAGATCATCTCAAAATGGATTTCAATGAAGTCTACTTTCGATAGGAATTGCAGAAGTGGCGGTTAAAATCTAAAATTTTCATTTTCAAACTGTAACTTCTAAAGACTCCGAATTCGGTGAGAATCTTCGTGTATGATGTCAAGTTCAGCTAAGAATGAATTTTATCAAATTTCAACCCCAAAAGGGATCGCGGGGGCGTTAATAATGAAAAATTTTCGTTTGTCAAATATAGCTCTTATAGATTCCAAATTTAGTAAGAATCTTCTATATTTGATGTAGAAATAATTTAATAGCGGATTTTACGACGAATCACCCCTAATAAAGATTGTGGGGGTACACTGATAAAAAAATTGACTTGACTCAAGAGTCAAACTCTTGAACCAAGAATACCATTTTGAAGAATATGATTTTCTTGAGTCAAGAGAATAAATTCTTGAGCTAAGAAATTATTCTTGGTCTAAGAAAATTTTCTTGTTTCAAGAATTTATTCTCTTGACTCAAGAAAATCATTTTCTTCAATATGGAATTCTTGTTTCAAGAATAGTTTTTATGGACTCGAAGTTTAGTTGGAATCTTTTATTTATAATGTAGAAATCATCTCGAATAGGATTTTACGAAATTTCTCCCCAACATAGTGACAATTGTTAAAAAAATCATATTCTTCAAATACAGTTCCTACAGATATAAAATTTGATAGAATCTCAAGAGAAACACACAATTACCGGAATGGCCTCCAAAGTCAACGGATTAAATATTTTGCTTTCTTAATAATTATATTTTCTTAAAACAATCGTCTCTTTGGCAGCGGCAAATAAGTCATTGTAAGGTTTTCAAAATTTAGCATTACATGTAGCTATTCCGTCAACGGACTAAGAATTTTACATACATTTTATTTTTGCTGATCACATAACCGATAAATTGTTCTTATTACAGGATCGCGGGAATGTAACAGATTAAAATCAATACATGTTCTAAACACTTGAAATATGGAAAAAAAATTTGGCTACTTATTATGAGAAAATTCGTAAAAACCATGTACAAATAATTTTCTATGAATAATTGATGTCACGGAGGAACTTTTAATTAACGGCAAAATAAGTCGCACTTTAAGCTAGAAAGATTTCAACGACAATCATGAGACCTGCAATTACTTTAACTGAAACTTTCAATGCTCATTTTAAATTTTTTTCTTCGTATCAAATAATATTCATTTTTGAAAGAAAGCCACTGGAATGTTATAATGATTGCACATTGAAAGTTACAATGAATTTTAGCTAGAATAATCACATGGATAAAAGATACAGGCTAATCCGATGGAATTTGGAATCTGTGCAAGTTAAAACAATACTCCAATTAAATTTCAAGTCTAGATTTAAAAATACAATTCTATAAAGTGACCAGCGGAGCGGGCGGGTAACAGCTAGTAATTTTTATAAATATATAATATTTAAAAAAATAATATTAACTCGGGTAAGTTAATTAAAAGTTTAGTTTACAAGACAAAACTCAATCTCGATAGTTAAAAGTTATAAGCTTTGCATTACCTGCATCGATGATTCCTTGAGCCAAGATCGCGCCGAACTTAGCCATCACGTCTTCGTGTTTGTCGACGACGACTTTGGCGTAAAGCGCCCGGAAATCTTTGACGCGAGGACAGGTCGCTTCCGTTTGCTGGATGAGAATCATTGCGGAAGCTATCAGGGCTCCCTGACGTACAAAGTTTACTGGATCGTTGGTCATAGGATCCAGCAATGCAATAGCTTCTTTGAGCCCCGTACCCGCACACGCTATTCCCAACGCCATTGCCGCTCCGTATCTTACATGGGGGTTGTAGCTTTCTGCCAAAAGCGAGACTACACTAGGGCACTGCTCTGGTGTTCTGAAACATTTTATCATAAATTTAATATTTCTATATTTATGTTTATAAACGTTTGTTGATTTATTTATTTATTCATTTATAGAGGATGATATTATGATAATAAACTAATGATGAATTGTGTTTTATTATTAAAGGATGATGCTTCAGTACTCGTAGATGGTGCCTGCCAAATCCCAGACCCGCTTTACAAGTTGATCGGCAGTATAATCTGCTTTTACATCCCACTAGGCGTTATGCTACTCACGTACGCTCTGACGGTTCGACTCTTGGCTGAACAACGTCAGAATATTGGGGGGACACCAGGTGAGTTATTATTATTATTATTATTATTATTATTATTATTATTATTATTATTATTATTATTATTATTATTATTATTATTATTATTATTATTATTATTATTATTATTGTTTTAACATATATTTTTGATAAAAATTTTTTTATGGGTAAATTTTATTAAAATTTTGTACAAAAATTTATAAAAAAACCAAATTAATAAAAATCAATAAAATGACTTTGTATCTTGTGAAATATTGACATTTTTAAAGATATAAGCTCACCCCAACATTACACTCATCGAGACCTTTCATTTGAGTACCCACATCAATTTTTCATATATTTATATATATTACATATATGTGTATATGAAAAATATATCAAAATGCATGTGGGTACTCAAATGAAAGCTCTTAATGAGTGTAACATCGGGATGAGCTTATATCTTTAAAAGGGTCAATAGTTAAGAAAGTACAGTGCAATTTAACAAAAGTTATCATTTAATAAAGCAAAATTTTAATTAAAAGATAAAAAAAAAATAAGTATAAATTTTTAATAAAATTAAAGCAATAAAAAAAAGTAATTAAGTGAAATCTTTATGAATAAAGTTTTTTTAGAACCACAGTGTGTAATATAAAATATAGTATACCACGAACAAATAAGAGTGGTAAAAGCCAGAGAACGGAGCCAGTAGTAATGGCACACGTACGGTCAGGGAAATCCTCCTACGTCCCCCTTTATTAGTCATTAAATATTATTTATGTTTCCATAAACTAACTAGTCCAGGAACTAGTTCAAACCCGGCATCTACTCAACTATTTTTTTTTATTAATTATTCAGAGCACTCAGCCGCGTTCAAATAAGAATGTTCCATAAAATCGATACTCTCGAGCCTCATCCAATTATCCGCGTTTGCTTAAAGTTTATTACTACTAAAATTATAATCATTACTGTTACTATTACTATACCCGAAAAAAATCTCGACAACTTCAGTCCGAGTTTGAGTCATTCACTTATAATTATAAATTCGCTCTACTCATTCCTCGCTCTTATCAAATAACCGTCTAAACTTTTCGTCGACTATTCTCTCTGCTGGGTAGTGTCAGTCCATACTTTGCCACAAATTTAAACTCAAAAGTTTGGCTCTGCTCACTGGTCATGTGAATTTTCTCCTTCTTTTAAAGTTATTCTACTTCTCGTAAATTTATTTTCATATTTCCATAAGCCCTAGGCCGTATAAATTTTCTAAAAATTTCATTTATTCTTAAATTTTTTTATTTAATAATAACAATAATAAATTTTTAAACTCATAGCATGACTTTAAAATAAAAATATTTTTTATGACTTGAAGAAGTCATAAAAGCGCAAAACAACAGTAAAATGTTTACTGCCCTATTTGTTATTGCTAAATAAAAAATAGTTCAATCAGCAACAAAATAAATTTAATAAATATTTTTAAGCCTGCAATAAAAGTAAAAGTAATAAAATAAAAATAGAGCAAATATAAATAAAGAAATAAACAAAATTATCGATGTTGATAATCGAATTATAACATAACGTTTAAGAACATCCTTTCAGGATTACACCCACAATCGCGACATTGGTTCGTTTAACAGTGTAAGTTGATAAAGTTAGTCTAGTCAGCAGTCGGTATTCCCAATAATATCTCAAGTATTTCAGACATCGTATAAATATATATACATAGTCCCGCAAACAAATAAAATTTAAATTCCCGGGTTCCGTTTACCAGTTCGATGTGCCATAATAATAATATAAGTATTTCCAATTCATAGGAATGGCTCGAGAGGTAACGACATTTTTATTAGATCTGTCTCGATTCTCCGTTGGGTCCTTTCAGGTGCCGCTGTTCTGGAAGTAATGGGGATTTTTATTATAACTGAGTCTTCAAAGGCATTTTGAGGGTGTCTAGAGTTCATCTGAAAGATTATATTGACTATACTTGATAATAATAATAATAAAAATTTTTTATTGTGTTTTTCTAATAAAGGATGAAATTCTCTTTAAAATGACTACCCTCAAGTCTATATTAAAAAATTATCAAAAATGTATCATCATATGTGAGATAAGTACGGATGTTACATATGTGATATATGACCCAGGCTTCACACATGATAAAAATGCTTGTGGGTACTCATTTTTTAGGAAATTTTCTGTAGAATTAAAAAAAAATATATCACAGAACAATAATAATAGTAATGAAATTTTTTAATGAAGTTCACTTAAATAGTATAATTAAAAGTGTATGTCCTCACAAATTTAATAAAATTAATTTAGCTCTTAAAGCCAGACTTTCTTAAAAATATTCATAATTATAATTATAAAAGCTCCGTATAAAATATTTAATTCACGAGCATCATTAAATTATTTTTTTTTATAATTTAAAGAAGAAAAAAAAATAAAGCGTAAAACCTAACAAAATCTTAATCAAATGCCAAGAGCTTTAGTTCCTTAAAATCTGAGCCGAGTGACCTAGTCAGCTCCTAATGGTTTAATAAAAGAAATAAAGTAAAAATCGAGATTAATATCTGGTAATTTGTCGCAAGTAAGGCTGAAGTTGAGTAAAGTAAGAGTAAGAGTAAGAGTAAGGTAAAAAGCATGACCGGTTTAAACTTAAAAAGCACGTCACTGTGCTACAAATCCGACTGCATAGCCTGTAGTCTAAGTAAAGAGTAAGAGCAAGATTAAGGCTAAGGTCTAAGTAACTCTGCTAAAATCGACTGGTCAGGAAAAGAGGTCGGGGATGGTGATGGGGATAAACCAGCAGTTACGCCCCAATTTGTTATCTCGCGTGTACGTGAAGCTTGAATTTTATTTCCCGGCACGCCCGTTCACCGAAAAAACACATCACTCTTATTATATATAAATATATATTAGAGTGTATCAAAATCGAAAAATTTTTTAATTTAAATATGATGAGAAAAAATTTTGTTCAACTTTGTAATTTTCTATATTGTTCTACAAGCAACGTTATAGATATTTTTTGTAGGAAATTAAACGCTCTACAAACAAAGTCTCTTATGATTTTTCGATAAATTTAATTTTTCAAAAGTTATTTGAAGTTAAAATTGAATATTCTGAATAAAAGTTACAATTTTTGCTCTAGATTATTTTAAGATCAAAGTTTATAAATTTAAATTGGGTGGCTGGCGGTTAATTAATGGATGTAATGATGACTTTCAGGTTTCGACAGACACGGGACTTGGAGACCCTTGCCAACGAGCACAGGAAGTGCAGGAAGTAGTGGGACACCACAGCACACATCGGCGGCCTCCACAGACACCGAACCGACTACTTTAGACACTCAGGAGCTGTGGATGCCCGAGAGTAAACCGCCCCCGTCCGCGGTATTGGCTCTCCAAGCTTTTGGCGCTGAAATGCTCAAGCTGTCAAAGGGCCTCGAGGGTATGGGCCACTTTGCCGGTGACCAGACTCCCATTGTTGCTCCTTCTACTTCACATCAGCACCAGCAAATTTCGCTGGATCGCAATAGCTTTCGCAATGGGTAAGATTTTTTTTTATACGACTTTTTTTTTGCTGAGAATACTCGAGTGGTAAAAATTTCTGAGATTGACTGGAATTCTTGAATCTAAACTTTAATTATATTTTTACAAAAAAAAAATAAGAAATAGTCTTAACACTGAGGAAATTTAAAAGAAACTTGACGGGAAGAATTTTTAAATTGAAAATGTATTTAACTTTATTTATTTTATTAATTATTTCATTTTAATTGGTTAATTTAAAATTTATTGTAATTAATAATTTTATTAAAAATTCATCAAGATTATTATAATTATTTTTTTTTATTAATAAATACCCTAAGCAATTTTTTTAATTTAATCAAAATGTTTTTGAGGGAATAAAAATTTAATTTATGCATTTTTAAAATGAATAATTAAAAAAATCAAATTTATAAATTAAAACCTGAAAAAATGTATTAAATAAACTTTTTAAAAAGGCGCGCAGTAGCCCTATCGGATCCGGCCCTTGCTTACCAAAGCATTGGACTGGGTTCGAGTCCGGCGTACACCAATGAATATTTTCAATATTTAAGTGTATTATTCTGCTCAGCCCAAAAAAATAAAACGAGTTCCAATCTCAAAAGTTTACCCCCTACCGTAGTCGCTCATGACCTTAGTAGTTTATGCGACTTTAAACAAATTAAAAAAAAAAAAAAAAAAAAAAAAAAAAAAATTTCTAACCCAGAAATAAAACTATCGATTGTTATAAACAGATAGAAAATATAGAGTAGTTTTATAAATATTGATTACAGCGTATCTTAAGCGTAAAAATTTAAATTACAAAACTGTCCAAAGTAAAATAAATTATTCTCCGAGGTAACTATTTTTATAACTCTTTTTCCGTAGCAACAGAGGAAGAGTTAGAGAAGTGAAATCCAGCGACTAGAAAATTACGAGTTTACTATTTCATCAACCAGAGATCGATGTTGCGCCTTCTGGTGTTATACGTCCACGTTTTAGCTTCTTTTTGTCTCTTAAAACTAAACTCGAGATTTAATCTCAAGTTGAAATAGAAGCTCCGTCGAATTACAGTCGGTATTCATCTAGCTAGGTGTTTATAGATAAAAACCTTCTGCTAGTACTTTTACTGACACAATCTTTCTGTCTCTGTTTTTGAGTCCTGGCTCGCCGATTTTAGATTTTTTTTTATCACTTGAATGACATTTATACAAGTATTATCAGGCATTTACTCCAGCTGACTATGACACTTTAATACCAGAATCGAGAACAAAAGTTTTGAAATCGCCAGGGAACTCTAAGATAAAATAACAACACAAAAAGAAGAGATTAAAATTTTAAAAGATTCAATCGATTCAAAGAAACTGGATCACATTCTATTCAATATCTTTTACTCAATAGTATTAACTTTGATAAGAAAATCTAAAGTCAAGTTAAAGTACAAATAAAAATCCCTTACAGAACCTTTTTTTTTTTTAATCAAAAAAGCCTTGAATTTTTTTCGCCAATAATTGATTTGATTAATTAAAAAAAAATACTGATTAAAATTTTTTATTGGAATTTTGCAAATAAAAATAATAGAACTTAAAAGTTAAAATAATATATTAATTAAAAATAAATATTTAAAGAGTATAAAAGCTGAATTTTAAATAAATAAAAGCGACCCAGAGCTATTTGAGAGTTTACGAAGGGCTTACGGGCGCATTAAAGATTACACTAGTGTAACTACGTCCTCGGTTAAGTTTTAGAGCCAGAAAAAGCTGACCGTACATACAATAATATAAGAGAGTAGAGTGTCCATAGAAAGAGGTTCGCTTGCAAGAACATACATTATTTAAAGTTTGAATTCCGTAAAGGGTTCCGATGAAGATGAGAACCGCTCAGCGGTCGCGTTTAAGTAAATGGCTTTTAACGTGTATGAAAGCTCTTCAAGTTGGAAGCAACTTTGGGTACTTCATTTACATAATCTACTTTCACTAGAATTATGGTACCGATCTTCGGCGTATTTACTATGTATATTTTTTGTTAAATCTCTCAGGCTCGTATTATATGCAACTAACCGCCTAAAGTTGATACTAGTTTTCAAATTACGAGCTACTAAATAGGTTGCGCAAATACCCGGAATTCGCGTGCTACTGATTCTAGATCGAGATTTTGATAAAACAGAACATTAAATTTAAATGAAAAAATTTTACATGTGTCAAAGTTGTAAAAGTATTTTTTTTTTTTTAAGAGGTCACTTATAGTCAGGTGTGAAAAAATTAATGTTTTCAATAATTTATTCTAAAGTTATTTTTTTATAATAATAATAATAATAATAATAATAATAATAATAATAATAATAATAATAATAATAATAATAATAATAATAATAATAATAATAATAATAATAATAATAATAATAATAATAATAATAATAATAATAATTATAATAATAATAATAATAATAATAATAATAATAATAATAATAATAATAATAATAATAATAATAATAATAATAATAATAATAATAACAATTATTATTATTATTATTATTATTAATTATTATTATTATTATTATGTTATTAAATGCTCAGGGGGGTTGTCCCCGGAGTCCGATTCTCCGAGGGCCCAGCCTGAGCTCCATCCATTACTGCTGTACCACTCCGCACAACAAGGCGGTTAGTGATCACAGCAGGCCAAAGTCATTTTCCTAAGTAGACGGAGGGAACCTAGTATGACAGCCTTCTGCATCCTGACCGCCAAGAATTCAGCTTTTGATGAGCAAGCTGGAACTCTGGCAAGTGAGGATACAAAAGACTGTTTCATCCCTCCGAGGACGCCAACAATCAGGACGACGAGCTTGACACGGTAACCTGGGTAAAGTTTGCCAATTTCAAACAGGAGATCCTTGACAACTTCGTGTGTTAAACCCAGGACCAAACGATCATGCAGTCGCTCCAAACTCTGCAGACCTCTCCCACCGATCGACCGGGAGAGGTATAATCTGGCGACTGATGAATTGGGGTGCATGCTCCGATTCATATTTATTATTATTATTATTATTATTATTATTATTATTATTATTATTATTATTATATGATATATTTTTTATAATTCTACGGAAAATTTCCTAAAAAATGAGTAGGGGAGAAGGGGGTCAATTGAACCACGGGGCAATTGAACCACTCGACTTAAAAAATCGAAAAAATTGAAAAAACGCTTCATGCTCTTAGAATTAGATTCTAATATGTTAAACTCGGATATGATCAAAATTCGAAATCATTGCGATTAATAAATTTTGAAAAATTGAGATTTTCTTATTTTTAGGCATGTAAACTGTTTTTTCGGCTGGTGACAAATTGTTTAATAATATTTCAATTTTTGAATTAATTGATAAAATTTGAATTGTAGTAGTTGTATATACTTATACTTTATAATCCTCAACTTTGTTCATAATGATATAATAGTTTATTTATTTATTATTTACTATTAATTGTTATAAAATTATATGGGGTCAATTGAACCAGCAGTCCCGGGGACGATTGAACCATACGGAGAAGCATGGGACATGCGCACGCATCTTGACTCTACGTGAAAAATACTCAGGGAAATAACCTAACAATTTGATGAACAGAATTTATAATGAAAATTATTTTTAAATTGATTTTTAATTTATTTAATATAATATCTGTGCATTAAAAATATGCAACAGTAATATTAGCAAGTAACAATTGATATATTATTTATTAAAAGTTCGGGTTTGAGTTTTAAATATTATTGGTTCAATTGACCCCAAGCAGGGGGTCAATTGAACCATTCGACGCGTTTGGATAAATTAATAATTTTTTAAAATTCACGTTGTTTATTGACTAATTTATGTGTTGATAATAATAGTAGACTTAATACCATTCCAAGAAAAAAAAAAAATTATTTTTTAGTTTTAATTCGAATAGTAAAAAATTACAGAACTTTTTTTGGTTCAATTGACCCCCTTCTCTCCTACCCACAAGCATTTTTAACCATATGTGAAACCTAGGTCATACATCACATATGTTACATATGTGCTATCTCACATATGATAGAACATGTTTGATAATTTTTTAATATAGGCTTGTGGGTAGTCATTTTAAAGAGAATTTATTCCTCTATTAGAAAATCGTAATAAAAAATTTTTATCACTATTATGATTATTTCTAAATGAGCATAAAAATTTCCAATAAAATAAATTGATCAAATCAAGTTAATAAATTCTTCTATAATCGTATTAAAAAGCTGAATGATAAACAAAATATTAAACTCCAACTCATTAAAAGTTCAGTGGCATTGCATTAAAAAGTTTTGGAAAACATTTCGCAGCTGAAAAGAAGACAAAGCCCGGATAATCTTGGTACGAACGAAACAACGCAAAAGAAATAAAAAATAAAAAAAATAATCGAAGACATGATTTTGATTTCCGAGTGGAAGATGAACGTTCCATTAACGAGAACTGTGAATGCCAGGTTCCTTCCGGCGGTTCTCTCCCAACGATCATTAATATCTTGCAATGTGTCTTAGTCTGCTCTTGGTGCGACTAGACATAGACGGGCCGACCTGGAATAGGAAAATGAATCGCCGGTATGATATTGCGGGAACTGTGCCACGTAGTTTTCCTACACCTAAACCTTCGACCTTGTTCAACCCCGTGAGGATAGCCATCTTCCACCCACATGTATAATATATGTAATATATAATATACCTTATAGTTGATAGCAAACACAGCGTGATAAGACTTGAGAGTTCCAAAGTGAGAAAGGCTCGAGCATAAAGAGCGCGTTTAAACCTCATGACTTTTGCGACAATCTAATACTTTGACGATCTAGCTCGGCATGATATCAGGGCACAAGGACTGGATGGATGACGACATAACAATCCATCCTATCGTGTTTAAGGGCCTTAATCCAAAGCCAACTTGCTAATATGAAAAGGTTTCTGGTTGTTAACTGTACACACACCAACACACAAATAAGGATCAAGATTCAACGTACACCCAGACAACAGTGAAAAGCTCTCTAGTGTATAGACTACACATCAAACTTCAAACTTACTCGGCATCAACTAAAGACGCTTGTAGTTTACATCCCAGTGAGCTTACCGCAGTGATGACCCCGTACCGGCTTTGGATCAAATATCCTTTGATGTATAGTTAAAATATATGTCTATTCATGTGAGCAAATATTTTTTTCCTTTTTGGATTAGAGAAAATAATTATTTTTTAAATTTTAGTAGAATTATAAATCCAACTATTTTTACAAAAAATTTTTTAATAAATTTGAAATATTAAAATAAATTTTTTCAGCGTAAAAATTAAAATAATTTTGAAAATTTTTCAATTTAATTTCAATATTCTTGAAAATCTAGGCCAGTGAAAAAGTATCTCGCTTCAAAATGTCTGAATTAAATAAAACAAAGGCCCATATCAAAAACTAAACCCCATTGACTGGAATGAATTGGACGGACGAACATCAGCAGGTTTATCTTCATCCCAAAGCTGGAATGCGGAAAAAAAAAAATACTAAAAAAGTAGACTGTAGGTTGGCTTTTGATTTGTTATTTGCAGAGCACTCGTCTTGCTCTCATCTGTTTTATTTGTTCTGTGAAGCAGAAGCTTTTTCAATTTGTCGGGGATATTCCGGCACTCAGAGCAACCCAATAAGTTCCCAGTGTGATCTTGGCTCTCCTAGGAGGGAGCTTTTGTGTCTGGTGTGGGTGCAGAAATTGAAGGAGTCTCGGGAGTGTCCTCCAGACTCGAGTAGAGTTCTCACCCACTTTTGGTCATTAAAATTTAGGATTCATTGTTGTGTTCCAGAGTCGGGGAAAGGGAGAGCCTGGCCAGCAGCGAGACGGGATCGAGGGCCAGCTTACCCCAGGACACGGAGTCTCCCACGCCCTGGAAGCAGCGCAGAAGAGCCTCCACCTACAACGAGGCCTATCTCCAAAGGATGGAGAGCTCCCCCAAGATGAGGAAGCGAGCCTTCAGCTTCCACGAGAGCAACTTGCTGGCCAAATCCGGGGGCAAAGACCCAAGTCTTCCGCCCCCTTGCACCTGCCCCTATTTCGGGGAGTCCTCCAAAAAGCCCCCCGTAAACTCTGGAGAGGTCGTTATCGTCTCCAGCGACAGTCTCAAGCTTATCGCTGCCAAGAATCTCACTGTCGCGGGAAAAAGTCAGAGGCCGGAAAATAACAAAACTTTTGAGGGATCCAATTCTGTTGTCACGTGGAAAGGCAATAGGCGAGGCTCCAGTATTGGTGAGCTATTAAAACTTTTTTTTTTCTTCAAGATTCCAAGCTCAAACTTTTAGTTCAAGTAATTATTCCTGTTGCTTTAAATAAATTTAATAAAGAATGTTCTTTTAGAAATTACTCGGTATAATAGTTTTGTTTTTGTTTGAATTTACATAGACATTTTACTTTTTCAATTTCATTTTAAATTAGACTATCTAAGTTTTCTCCCAAGCTGACAAATTTTACTATGAATTTTTACTTAAACTTTCGGCTAAGTTTTTAGTTCTTTTAACGTTTATTGTAAATTATGTTTAAACTTTTTATGATTGAAAAATCATTGTTTTTTTTTTTTTTTTTTTTTTTTCTACAGTTAGTAGCTAAAGCTTAGCTAAGAAAAATAAAGAAAAATTTGTGATTAAATAAAAAATAATTGATAATCAACAAATTTTTATGTAAAGTATGATTAAAATAATTTTTGTTCTAAA
Organism: Cotesia glomerata; assembly: GCF_020080835.1. Lineage (NCBI taxonomy): Eukaryota > Metazoa > Arthropoda > Insecta > Hymenoptera > Braconidae > Cotesia > Cotesia glomerata. The sequence goes on from NC_058160.1 coordinate 12,463,693, forward strand.
TACTAACAAACAATTATTAATTTAGAGTGCAAATTTCTTTCATACAACAAAATTTATGAAAAAAACTAAAAATTGTCACTGTTTTAAAATAGCTTGTTGAAAGAAACTTCAGCATTACTTAAGTAGAGATAATAAACTATTTTAAAAAGCCCTCTAAAAAATAGCAAAAAGTTTTTAAGCTCTGATTTTATTCCATTGAAAAACTTAAACCCTTGCTAAGTACTTCCCCGAAGAAAATGACGCATTCTTTCTTGACATCCATAAAATTGCAACCATTCTTAAAATTGCAGGAAGTACTCGGACAGTCCTGACCTCGTCGTATCCGACGCCTCTGAGGCGAGCAGTGACCATGAAGGCGCACAACGGAGCGACGTCGCTCTCCAGAAGCTCAAACTCTTCATCACCGTGCTTGCTGCGATATCCAGGAGTGAGAACTCCGCACTCGCGGAACAGCAGCGTGATGTCGAGGAACAGCTCGAACCGGGGAAACGTGATCAGGATCGAGCAGAAGGCGACCAAGGTCCTCGGGGTGGTCTTCTTCACCTTCGTGATCCTCTGGGCGCCATTCTTCGTGCTGAACCTGGTGCCAGCCATCTGTCCCGCTTGCGAGAAGCGGATCGACAAGAAGATCTTCGACATCGCGACCTGGCTCGGGTACTCCAGCTCGATGGTGAATCCTGTCTTCTACACGATCTTCAACAACATCTTCCGACAGGCTTTTAAAAGCGTTCTGCTCTGCCGGTATCGCAAGCCCGCTTGGCGACCCGTCAGGTAGGAGCGGCCCAGGCAGCCTGAGCTTGTCGTTACTCACGTGTGACACTCTCGGTTGCCCTTTTAGATAATTACATTTAGTTTTTTTATTTTCTTCCTTTTCATGCAGACATTTACCAACACTCACACTCAACTTGGACTGGTGAACTCGTTACTGACACCTCACGTGATCGTTAAAGACGGGAAGTAGGCGATATGTTTCCTGTCGACCCTTTCCTGCTTTCTTGATTTTCCTTTCCCTTATTCTTTATTATGCTATCGACTTTTTCGTCATAACGTTGAATCTCGGTCATATTTTTGCATCTGCAGTTTTTTTCTTTTTTTTTTTTTTTTTTTTTTTTGTGAGACATTGATAAATTATTTGACTTTGTTCGGGAGAAAAAATTTTTAAACAAGATTATTATTTTAAATTTCACTTGGTTAAATTTTTTTTTAATTCATTTAAAATTAAAAAAAAAATTATTACATTATCTATATGAATTGTTGATCTAATATTTAAATTAGAAAATTATAATAAAGAAAAAAGAAAGATTTTGAATAAATAAATTTTTGATTTTTTTATATCAAAAAAAAATTTGATACAATTAAAAATTTATTTGTAATTATTAAAAATATATTTTTATAAAAAATTACTTTTTTCTCTTGAATCAAGTTAATTTTTTTATCATTATAAAAATTTATAAAAAAATTTACTTGTAAGTAAAAATAAAATTTACGTGGAGTTTTTAAGCACTGAACAATCGTTAGTTGTTTAGACTTAGATCATTAGATGTGTGATATACAAATATATATTTGATATAGCTGTATAATATGTTCAAAATAAATAAACTAGTACTGTTTTATTATATTTGAAATTTTTTACAAGATAAATAATTGATAAAAGTCTGAATGAATTATTAAAATATCTTTTAATATAATTGTTGTTGTAAATAGATCTATAATTATTTTTTTTTAGTTTGGGATTCGAGAAAAAACCTAGACGAAGCTCAAATTTTAAATTTATTGTTGATGTTAATTAAAAAAACTTTTATTAATTTTTAAGGTGCTAAAAATTTGGAATTGATGAATTTCATTTTGTAAATATTAGCAAATTTTTTTCTGAGCGACTTAAAGAGGTTTTAATAAAAATTGTGGAATGAAATCGAATGTTTTTCGAGTAGAAATATTGATAAATAAAACCAATACTAATAAATAATAAAATTAATTCAATGTACGAAAATAAAATAATAATAATAATAATAAATCAAACAGCGCAGTATATAAACGGAGCTTTTAAATGGAGTATGAAAATAAATAATAAAATATTAACACCCTTAATCCTTTAGTGTTTATCCTGTCAAAGGAAATATTTTATGCATACGTTTTTACTACTGTTGTAACTGTTTTTTTAATCGCATATTCATCGTGTGTTTGTAGAAAAATAATAAATCAATGCCGCATTTATTTAACCTCGAAATTGGTGAAATTTAAATTGTAAATTTAAAAGTAACGATGGTTTAATTAAAAATGAATTTTTATTTTCGATTCTAAGATTTAATTGCTTGCGAATGGATTACTGAGGATGACAGATAAAAATAAACAGGGATTAAATGAAAGGAGTCGAGGGCTGTCAAGAGCAACTGGAAATTTACCGTATTATTATTATTATTAATTCATATCACTTGACAATATTTGAAGTTTAATAAAACTTGTTGTTGTAAAGAAATATTAATTAAATAATTAATTAACTATTGAACTGCTTATTTAAATACATCAATAACATTTTCAAAAATGTAGTAAGGGTCAGGTGAAAAGACCATAAATAAATTTTAACACAATTATTCGTTATACGACGTTTCGTCGGTTTTATTCCGACATCCTCAGGTATCTCTGTTGAGAATTACTCGTGACTGTAGAATGTTTAGATTATTTATTTTTGTCAATAACCTTTAAATTATTGATAGTATTATAAATTGTAAACATTTGGAGCTGTATTATCTACTATTTTTATTTATGAATTGGTTGACGTTGAAAATTATGTACATATGTTTTGTTGTACTTCAGAATTTTTTTGTAATGATCATTGGTATGACTATGTTTTGAAAGAGTATTCGAGATACCTGAAGATGTCGGAATAAAACCGACGAAACGTTGTATAACGAATAATTGTCTTAAAATTTATTTATGGTCTTTTCACCTGACCTTTACTACATATTATATCTCGAGACCTGAAAAATTTTTTATTTTCAAAAATGTGTATCATTAAATATATTTAAATCAATATATTAAATATTTACGTGGGAGTAACTGGGGAGTGTACGCTTACAATAAACGATATATAAAATGTAAAAATATATAAAATGTATACGTAATGAAATGTTAAGTTAATTATTTGTTATTAAGTTGTGAGTTATATAAATATTTTATTTCTTAATTGAGTAAATAAATTCTCGAATTTTTAATTTTTTTCGTTTGTCATTCTTAGTGATATTAAATTAGATAACTGATTAATTAATCAGGCAATTTGTCATCTGAATTTGCACGTAATTTATCTGTGATAGTAATTGCAACGGCGACGCCTCCAGCGAATCTCATTCGAGAGCAACAACCAAGAAGCTATTTGACCGCGAGTCATATCCTCGGAATTGTATAGGTATATGAATATATACCGAATGTCAACATGAGCGATACACGATTTATGAATATATATGAATGTATGAATATATCTATATATGTGTAATTAATGTTTCCGCATACATCAACTCAAATATAGACATTCATCAGATGAAAACAATAATATGGATATGTCAGGAGCTTCCAGATCGTAGTAATTTATTTAACCGAGAAAAATTGTTGGTTTTTAGTGTAACTATATACATTTTTTTTTGTAAAATGTCTAAAATTATTGATTGACATTTTTAATTTATTTCGCTGACAGATTTTATTAAAAAAAAATTTTATTCTCGGTTTATGATTTAATTGTGCCAATAATTTTTTTTTTTGTTATTATTATTTATTTTTTTAATTTTAATTTTCGATAAAATATTAAAAATTAAAAAAAAATTTTTTTTTAATATCAAACTAATTAAGAAGGGTTTACATTTTTTCTCTCTCTCGCCCTCTATTGGACGAACGGAAGTATCTCTGTCATACTTGTACAACTTATGGAATCTTATGGAATCTTAAAACGCATTTTATGCATAAATAAATGAAAATTTTCTAAAAAAGCGCTTCGCTCTTCGATAGATAATTTAATTATCTATCGAAGAGCGAAGCGTTTTTTTCAAAATTTTATCTTATTCATGAGCAAAACTCGTTTGAAAATCAACTATCAACCGCTCTTAAAGCAATCTAAAAATGATTAAAAAATTGATAATCAATAAAATTAAAAAAAAACATTATAATTATAATGAATTAAGTATTTGTAAGTGATCGAGAAATGTCATTATGTCAGAAGAATCCTTTGAGAAAAGCAGGTGCAATATTACCCGGAAATACACTTCGGGACTGTACTTGTCAAATAAATATGACGTATCATCTCATAAAGTAATTCATCATATTTACCGGATTGTTTGCGTACTCTCAATGAAATGTTCCGCATGATTTATCCTTAATGCAAACATTATTTTACTTTTATAACTATAATTTCATTGTCATAAATTTTCCGCCAAGAGAAAAACCCGTAAATTAATGAGCGCCTCACCGTGAGTAGAGCTTTTTATTCAATTTCTAAAATAACAAGGTGGGTGTGATTGCAAATGATTTCGAGTAATCTCGGCATAAAATCTCGGGATTTATTGCCCGAATAACGAGGGTTAAATGGAATGCGGTGGTAACCAGACAAAAAAGACACTCCGGTAAAGCGAGGTGAGTTATCTTATCCTTATCAGAGATAATAAAATGACACTCTAGATTATTTAGTTACAGTTTCTCTGATTTCCCTCCAAAGTTTCATCTTATCTTACCGAGTTCTGTTTTTGATCATTAGCTTGTTTAGTATTTAATGAGTTAAGAGTTTGTCTTTGGACCAACTCTAGCTAAATAATTGTCAATTTTTGGTAAACGACTGAAGAATTTTCTGAGCTTTTCAAAATTTATTACATTATTAAATCATAATAAAAAAATAAAATTAATTAAGTACAAAATAAATTTTTTGTATTAAATTTCTTATAGAAAAAAAAAAAAAATCACAGACTTTCTGAAGTATTCTCCAGCTTCAAAATATTCGATAAGTACAAAAGTATGACTTGCCAATTATTTACAAAGCTTAAAATCTCACAAAAAGTGAACAATGACAGAAAAACCCACTTTAGAAGCATTTATATAATAAAGTTTGAAATTTTCCAATTTATTCAGATTTTAGTACCATGAAAATACATTAAAGATTAATTAAAAGATAATGAATTGTTAAAATGTTATGAGTTTTTGGAAAACCCGGTTGTTTTCCAGATTTATATTGCAAGCTCATTTTCCACGAAACAATATAATTTTATTATAATACTCAAGAAGCTATTATTTGTCGGCTTGAGGAAAATTATAAAAGTTATTTAAATAAAAAATCCAATTTAGGTTGGATTTTATGTTTTCTCAGTGACATGTATCTTAACTCAAAAACAATTCACCCCTCGATATTTTAAAAGTCTTTATCAAGAAAAATTTCTTCTCACTCCAGCCATTATCCGTTTCTTAATTCCCGGCATATATCACCTTTCTTAAACTATTTCTCTGGACTAAAAAAAGTTTAAAATCAAAGATCCGAGTTCTTTTTAAAAGTTTACTTTCAAGGTGTTTTTTTATTTTATTCTTCTTATAAAGGTTATTTTAAAACTTTTTTCTTTGGAGAATAAAATTCAATCGACCAAAAAAATTTTCACATAAATTCGCTACTTTTTGCGATACCCGGGGGTGAAAAGTTTTGGTAATAACTAAAACAGCAAGTGGTTGAGAAATTGGTGTAAACATAAAACAAAAAATTAAGAGAGAATGCATAGAAAATTAATAATGATAATGAAAGATATCTTTTTGTTGTATTGTATTCACTCTTTTTCCCCTATAATAATTTAGCTCTCTTTCGTGCTCGCGCTTGTTCAATTATAGACGAGAAAATGCAATTAATGCTTGGACGGTAACTAACCATCGTGTTCTCTTGTTAAATTCAGGTATCGAAACAATATAGGAAAAAAACAAGAGCATTTTATATTAAAAATATAAAGATAAAATGAATAGAAGTGAAAATAATAAAACGAAGAAATGTTGTTCAAGTGGACCTCAAAGCAGTTTCGGACTCTAACAATGTACTTTGTCTGACATGTACACGAAAATCAATTAATAAAAATTTATTTCTCGCGGATTATCGATTCTATTCTCTTGTAACAATAGAGCTCGCAGCAAGGTGTCAAACTCTAGAGCTTCAAGCTTGAGAAGGAAACCTGATTGAGTAAGTAATACTATTTGAAATAAAATTAATTACTATTTTTCTAGTAGTATATATCTTACATATTCTAGTAGTATATTATCTTACATAACAAGAATTAATATTTCAATATAAAAATTAGTATTATTATTTTGTGATATATTTTTTCTAATTCTGCAGAAAATTTCCTAAAAAATGAATACCCACAAGCATTTTTAAACATATGTGAAGCTTAGATTTAAGTATCACATATGTAACATATGTAATCTCACATATAATAATACATTTCTGATAAATTTATAATATAGACTTGTGGGTAGTCATTTTAAAGAAAATTTTATCCTTTATTAGAAAAACATAATAAAAAATTTTATTATATTATTATTTATTAATGATAACTATTTTCTTTTCTTATAATTTGTGTAGTTCTATTATTTCCACACCATTTGGACGAATAAGACCAAAACAATCACTATTAAACAGAACTACTATAATTTTTATTGAATATCTGAGTGTATCGTTAAAATTTAAGTAACAGTTATGGCTGTTTTTCGTTTTGTCGAGCCCAAACTTGTAGGAGTTTATACCAGTTAAAAGGTTTTTTCAATTCTAGTTATCTCTTGACTTATCTCCGGAGCGGAGTACAGAGCTACAAAAATATAAATAAAGCAAAACAGTAATAAAAGCTCCTCCACTATGCAGTACGCTGATAATAAAAATGAAAATAGTGTAGGTTGTCTTACTTACAACCCCACTGCACACATGCATTCTTAATGTGGAGCAGTCGAGCGTCCCGCGACTCGATCCAGAGTAAAGAGGGAAATAAAAAAATTCAAATGAGGCCGGAAAAACTAAAGTGAAGCAAGATAAAACAAACTCTCACTGGCTGGCTCAAGTGAAGCTCAAATTTTAACCGTTTTAATTGCCAGGTAGTTTTTTTTTCCGCCGCTATAAAAACAATTTGCATAATAATTTTACACTTTTTTAGTTATTCAAATTATACTTTCTTTTAAGATTTAAATTATTTTTCAAAATGCACATCAGCTGTTGAATTTTGTTTTTATAAATCATCAATTAAATAGGGTAGAAGGGTTTTGGCCATCTTAGGACCATTTTTGGCCACTTGACATTTTAGTTAATTTGTAAAAAATTTAACTATTCAAGTAGAATTCTTATAGAATTTATGAATTAGTAGATTTATACGAATTGAATTCATAAAGTTTTGCGCTTATAGAAATATTTACACAATAATTTTAAAATAAAGTGGCCAAAAAAGGTACACTGGCCACAAACGGTACTTCTACACTATTTATAAAATGATCTAATTTAAAAAATAATTTCTCAACAATAAATAAAACATCAATTACTGAAAAATTTTTTTATAAAAATAAAGTGCCAATTCTTCTGACGTAATTGAGTGGAATGGAAGTGAAGTCTGCAGTAGAATATATTTATAATTTTTCTGCCAAGAGGAAATTCATTTTCGAGCGAGCCACTGGAGATGATGAGCACCGGACTCATGTGTGATAGTTTATCGGATCGAGATTAAAGTGGTGGATGCAATGGCTCCGGAAAAAAGTCATTACATATCAACCGGTGGGAATTTTCGCGTCTCTCAAACATTTTCACGGAGGTAATTTTTTCTCCTTCTTATAGAGCATTGAAGATATTGGTACTGCAAAGTGAGAATTCCTTTGGTGAGTTTGTTACCAGAGCGAATAACTTGCGGCTTCGGAAGTCTTATCAAGCCCTGGGTGACGATTGTTGATAAATTTAGATCAAGTGGACTCGATATAATGGTATTGAATTTCATACAAGTTTTATGGACCCTTTTGCACCCTTCACTCACTTTTGTTCCTTTTTTAGTCCTTTGATTTTTATTTATTACATTTGCTGTATAAAATCCGCATTTTAGCAGTTTTAATAAAAAATTAAATTAAATATTTAATCATAAATCATTACCGACAGAAAATTTCTCAATAAAATAATCTTTTTCAAAGTTCTTATACTCTTGCATGAGCTGTAATTACAAATGGCTCGAAATAAAGTCGTTAAATCGACACGAAGCTTCTCAATCATCCGCAAGTTTTCAGATTGGATTTAAAGCTCTTGAACTGGCACTTTATCAACTTTTTTTCCCTTTTTGAAACCACTGAAATCGGCGAACCAATGGCCCCCGACTTAATCCAAGTTTTTTGCACTTCTCACACAATGTATTAAAAAAAGTAACTTTACATAAAGTTGGTCAATATCACCAGAATAGCAGCAAAGAACTTGCAAAAAATAAAATCTCTTTTAGAGCCAAATAAATTATTCGCAAAGAGATTTATAAGTAAACCGTTAATGTGATTTGTTTCAAGGGTTCAACAAAATTATTCAAAATTTTTTATTTTTTTTTTACTAAACTCTGCTTCTTTGTTTTACAAACTTGTTTATTTAATGAGCTTTTAAGGAGATCCACGCGAAGTAGTCAAGTTTTTAAAACTTCCTGAAAATTTGTAAATTTAATCTACATAGCCTAATAATCAATAAAAAAATTAAAAAACAGTAGGTTTCCGGGATATTTAATGAAATTAGGTTTGAAAATTGTAATTTTTACATGTAGTTAAATGGAGGTTTCACTAGCCGTGTATTTGGTTAAGAATTTAATGCAATTAACGATTTAAAAAAAATTTTTTTTTCATTGAATTTGATAGAAAATTTAATAAGCTTTCGATTAAAACAATAAAAAAAAGTAAGGTAAAAGTCCCTATTATGAGACACTTTTCAAGGTAGGTTGAACATTTCTGCGAATAATAAATCCATTTAAGAAGAAAATACACTTTTAATCGCACTGTACAATAATTTGATGATTATTAAATCAATATTTCTAATGTGTTTGTAATTTTTTTGGTTAAAAATGAATTAAATTATGGTTTTTTAAGAGAACCTATGAGACCCTATTTATGAGACACTTTAAAGTCACATATCCCCAGTGTCTCAAACCACAGGACCCTATTTTTGAGACAGTTAAAAAATCAGTGAAATTGATCAAATTTTATATATTTATTAATTTTAGACAGTCCTATTTACAAAATAAGAAATTATTTTAATTTTTAATCAACTCATAATTAAATTTTTATCAGTTAAATAATTAATTAACGAAAATTATTGAATTAAATCTATTTTTCTTTCTTGATTTTTTTTTTGTAATTCTTCGACTTGAGCAATTAACTTTTTCTTTTCTTCTTGTAATATTTTTTATTTTTAGGTTTTTCTTCTTTCATGTTTTTTAACTTTTCTTTTTTTAATTGTTTGTACCATTCATCAGAGATCCCCACAGATGGTAACTTTGACTTGCCTGTTTTTTCAATTTTTATTATTTTTTTCTTCAGTAAATAATCCAACGGCAAAGTGAATATTGCGTTCAGAGGTGTTTCGGGAGATTTATCTAAAAATATGAATTTTTCGTAATTCTAATCATAATTTTTAAAACTAGTTCATAACTAATTATTTTACGTTACCGTTATCAACAGTTATTGATGAAAACTTATGAATAAAACGATGTTCGTCAATCATTGCAGGCGTAGGATTCAAATTTTCTTTCATAAATTCTAAAAAACAGTCACATCAAATTAAATTTATCGAACATAAATGTGAGGTTGACATTTACATACCTAATTGATAAATTTTGTTGTTTATAGGATTTGTAGGATGAATATTTGTGAGCTCTGTTGTAATCTATCTGAGCTGTACAGACATATCTAAGTTTGTATCATCAGTACACAGTAAAAAATTTTTCGTCATTGTGTAAAGTGTAAAAATGTTTGTGTAGAATTTAACATGTTAGTGTGTAGAATTTAACATTTTAGTACGTTGATTCAACACAAATTGTGTAAAAAAAGTCATCAACACAAATTTTTGTCTTAAATTTGACGAAAAATTTTTTACTGTGTAGAGATAGTTTGATCAATTAGGCTGTGTTCACTAAAGTCTTTAGAAGGGCACCGTATTACATTATTGCTATCAGTTAATGATTCTTGAAGACTAACTTGACTCGATTCATATGTAACCGTAAAAAGTTGTCCATCATTAGTTAAATTATTTTATTCACAGTTTATCACATTAGAATGATTGTCTAAGATGATAAAAAATTGTAATACATCTTTAATAAGTCAGTTTTCGTCACAGGTGACCCTATTGCTGCTCTGTAGAATAACAACTGAACAATAACATCCTCTTCTTTTAAAGATAATACTGTCGCTGGCTCAGTTCTAATTTTTGCCTTCTCAGGACTAATACTTTTTCATCTAACAAAGGTAGCAATCGGTACTCCATAAACAGCAGCAGATTTTCTCAAGGACAGCTCTATGTCTTCTATTGCTTTTAAAGCTTTTTCTATAATTGACGAATCATAATTACTTAAGCCTTTTAACTTTTTTTTCTTCAGTTTATTATTCACATTGGAACACAACACTTTTTTTTGGTTGAATTTGATGATTGAGTTTTTGTCTCTTTAGGATTTTGTTTATCGCTAATTATCTCAGCTTTTGATTATAAATTACTTTTTACTTAGCCTGAAATAAATAATATACATTTAGAGTCAATATACAACAAAATATTATAAATTTATCCAAAACGTTTAATTAAAAAACAGAAAAACTTGTTGACAAAGTTATTCAATGTTATGATTTGAGGTTAGGTTCATAATCTAAAGCTATTTGACTAAAAAATACTTACTTTTAGAAAAATATTTGAGGTTTTAATAACAGCCAATATTTTATGACATATATAATTGCACTATTTTTATAATTAATATAACATATTAACAATATAAAATCTTATAAATGTACACTGTCTCACTTAATCGGAACAAGCCGAAATACACATGTCCGTGTTACATGGTACACCCTAGTAAAGTGTCTCATAAACCGGGGCATTCACGTTTATAAGTGTAGGTATTGTGAGACACTCAGATTTAAAATATTGTAATAAAAACGCATAAATATGTATAGAAATAAAGTCTATGACTCATCAGCTTTCAATTGATATACAATTTAACATAAAAGTAGAAGAGAATGAAATTAAACTAATATAAGAAACTAGGTAGCCGTTGCCGTTTTACTATTCTCGGTCGCGGCTTTGAGCACAGATAACAAACCTCGCACTTTAATAAATATTTTTTAAAAACAGTATGGAATTAATTAAGAGCAAAAGTCGAAAATTGCTTTTGAAATATGTGAATTGAAATATTTATTATATTTTTGGTATGCTAGAGGTGTGTTTGTTTTTATAAAATAGTATTTTTATGTAGTGTATCATAAATGGGGACAT